>NW_012236521.1:479997-500744 GCF_000787575.1 Acytostelium subglobosum LB1 | reverse complement strand
AAAAGACGAAGATGATGGCGATGACATGGACTACAGTCAATAAATGCTCGGTGAACAATTGGTGAACTTTTGGTGAACAAACGGTGAACAGTGTGTGAACTTTCGGAAGTACACTCCTGGTAACTCTCTTGGGCGTGCAAGCTGTTACAGCGCTAACAGGTATCGAAAGTAGAATTGTAGTAGAATTACAAAAATGACCTCCTCAATTTAGGATTAATTATTATTATTATTTTGAACTTTAAAACTCTATTTCTACTACAATTCTACATTGATTGTTGATACAGATACCTTTTTTAATTACTATGAAGTATATAAAACTATAAAGAGAAGAATCTGGAAGTATTAAATGAAGGAGCGCCAGCTCCGGAATGTTGCGAAGCCAGCGGCGATGAGCTATCCACACATCACAGTGACACGTGAGTACGTAGTCAAAAGAGGAGTCAGACACCTTGGATTCAGGTTTGGTAACAAGCGTAACACCACAAAAATTGATCGATTGGATATCATAAGTGGTATCTACCCATTGAACGAATACTCTCAACCGTTGAAGCAAGGTATCAATGTTGTCACCTTTGGATATGTGATGGGCAATGATCACCAGATCATCAACTTTCCAACAACGAACCAAGATACCAACATTTCCAAGTCTCTTGCCAAGTACATCGACTCACTTGCTAAGGGCATGATAGTGATGGTAGTTGCCAATTGTCTCAACATGTCCAAGATCAGTCTGGAAGACGATGCTTTCGAGAGTTTGACACTGCTGGGCAGCAAGTACATCACAAACTTCAAAGATAATAATGACAATGATTGTTGGTTCATATTTATGAAGAAGGGCACTCCATCAGTGTACACTGAGATGGCATTCAATCATTCAACGCCATGCACATCATCCATCTATTTCAATATGGTCATTGATGAGACCATCAACATCTATGTAACGACATCAACACCCACATCCATACCCTCGGGCATGTCAAGTGTGATCAACGTATCTTTGGGAGGCGTGCCAGCCTCATTCACAAGTCATGCCGGTCTGTTGATGGCTGCCATTAGTGAGGACGATGGCAGAGTGTACTTTGCACGCAACTATGATGTCACTAGCACGTCAAGCTTGAGCACACTTCAGATGATCACTGACATCATGTCTATCACCGTTGGTACATTGGTTGTGATCTGCACTGGAGTCCCAAGTCAAGACTTTGCCATATCATATAACCTTGCATTCGCAATTAGTACACTTGGTGCCAAGACAACCATATGCTCTATCACATCAGCTACATCATATGCTGTGATTGGACGGAAGGGTTCACCTGGCTCAGTCCCCGAGAACCTCTCAATCACTGGACCCGTTACATTGTTCACCAACTTCAAGAGACAATACAAACCTGTCAAACCTTACATCCACATCAAGGCAGTGTCATATGCAGTATGTATAATAGCCACATTCAAGCCTAATCAATCAATCATTCTAACTCACTACTCCCAACAAGGCCCCTACTGGACCATCAGACCCTTCGTATATCTTCATCAATGGACTACCAGTGTATGGTACATTTGGAAATGGTTTGAATGTTGTTGCGATTAATCCAACAAATAGCACCGTGATCTTTGCCAACAACTATGATACATCAGATGAGACAAGGAAGCCACGACAAAGTCTCAAGTTCACTCATGATATCACTGACCTGCCCGAGGGTACCATTGTGGCATTGTCAACAATGGGCCGCGCCAGCGATTACCTCGCCGATGCCAGGGCAACAGTCTCCAATTATCTCGGATCATATTTGATATCATCATACACTGATAATCAATCATTTTGTTTGATTTCAACTGTTGGTCTCAACCTGACAGGTGACGCCAGAGTGATGAGTGAGTGTCTTGCAGAAGGCAGCTCATACACTACATGTGATCTTCGATTCCCTTTGAAGTCACTATACACCAACCCAG
This sequence comes from Acytostelium subglobosum LB1, assembly GCF_000787575.1. NCBI lineage: Eukaryota > Evosea > Eumycetozoa > Acytosteliales > Acytosteliaceae > Acytostelium > Acytostelium subglobosum. The sequence continues at coordinate 498,794 of NW_012236521.1, read as the reverse complement.
GCCATACCTTCTGCGTCACATCTGGACAAGAGTCTCGCATCATGGTCAACAATCTGATAGCTATCAACGATACAACGAATGGAATCAACTTGGTCGCTGTAGATCCTGCACTAGGAACTCGCAACTCACATTCATTCAACACATCCACAAGTGAGAGGCAATGGGAGGAACTATACAGCTACATCCAGTGGTTGCCAATTGGTGAGATTGTCTTGCTATCTGTTCAACAATCAATGGGCACACCATTATCACCTGAATCCAAGCGATACCAGATGATGGCCTTTACAATGATTGGAGCATGTCAGTTTATTTGTGTTGGACCAGAGTCTACATACTCGGTGATTGGCACAAGAGGTGCATGCCCAGGATCAGCATTCGAGTCGTACAATGCCAAGAATGTCCAGGTGTGTGTTGGATCATGGGAGCCAATGACGCCTGCTTCACTGATGGGCAGCACTCAGTTTGGTGTGATGGAGAATGAATCGCCACTCTTCACAGTGCCCATGTTAACCAACATGCATCAACATCAATCTCCAATGCCAATCATCCCAAACAACAAAGCATATGGCAACCTATACAGGATTGAACCGGCATTCAATTGGAAGTCACCTCATCCCGATGGGCGACGAGTCAAGGCTCTACTGGTCGGTGTATCATACTACAACACACCATCACAACCTAGCAAAGATATTGAGTTCCACATCCAAGAGCACGCCAGAGCATTGATCCAAGGTGGTTACGTTCTACCACACAACATTAGAATCCTCACTGAGGGTCTGACCGAGGTGTCCGATGACGGTACCTATGTGAATGGTCCATCATGGATATGTATCAAGAATGAGATTTTCTATTGGTTGCTGGAAGATGCCAAGACTGATGACTCACTATACTTTGTCTTTGTTGGACGAGGCTTCACAAGTGAATCATACCCATTTGGATTGGTCACCATGACAAAGGACTTGAAGGCAGCCGATCTCAATGCTTTTACCATCGAAGAATTCAAGTATTGCTTCTCCTCTTTGTCGGCTGGAGTCAACCTCACTTTGCTTTTAGACTGCTCATACTCTTCGGATATGTTGTCAACATGGTCCCCTGGCATCTTGCTACAGACCACAGGCCTGTTTGCCACATCACCAGGCAACTCAATCCCACCAGCCACTCAACAAACAATTCACTCCAATGATCACTCGCATACTCAAGGAGAGTGGATCGACAAAGTTGACTTATAATGAGATAATCACTCGGGTCAAGGGGGAGAAGTTTGTTCCAGGATCGCCCACGCTGTACAATGGTGGCGACAATGTATTCCTGAGTGGCTCATCAACCATCCAGGTGTACCAATATCAAACTACAACTGGTGGAGGATCAGGTGAATATCAATATTGTTACATGACCAACGACAAAATACCAGATCCATGGAAGATGCCCACGCCTCGATGGAGCTTATGGAAATCAGACCGCGAGAAAGGGGAGTCACTCTACCTATTCAATGCTGATCCAATTCAAGTTGATGGACCAAGAAGATACTATCTGTCATTGAGCGTTGTTGAGCCTGGATGGACACTCATTGATAAGATTGGTTATGTATCTCTAGACCCATCCAAACAGTGCAACATTGCAATCCATTGTTATAGTTGCCAGTCATCTGTCAACTCTGTCCAACACTTTGCCTTTCACTCTGTTGTGCCCTCAAACCAACATGGACAGACTTGGGTGGACAATGGTATCGTGTTCTATGCAATTGAATCATCATCAATCAACATGGAAGAAGAGAGGCCAATCGAGTATCCGAGTGCGAGGATCATTCCCATGGTTGATCAAATCGACTGTCGTCCAACTTATCACAAGGATATGTCACCAGAGTCCACATTGGTGATTGGATCAGATGACCAAACTCAAATAGTTCAATCAAGGATTGAATCACTTCAAAGAGAACTGGATGAGTTGAAGAACTCTCTAAGGAATAATAATAAATAGAAGGAATGGTTGATAGAAAATTCTGGAATCATTCCACTCGCAGTATATTTTTTTACTTTAAATGCCTGTCGTTCAAAAGACATATTGCTTCAGTCGGTCCCATACCTGGATTATCACTAATCTTTGTCCATTCATTCATCTTAACAGAGTATTTGAAGTTCTCATCTTCATTCGTACAATAATAAAGTGTTCCACGCTGTGGACCACATGTAAGGATGTAAGGATCAGGTTTAACTGGCGCAGGCGCAAGCACTGTCGATTTGCCAGTTGATAATGATACGCTGATGAAATCCATAATCGCCCACTAAATATAACGTGTCCTTGCCATCGAAGCAACTTGCACGGACTGTCCATGGCAGAGGGTATGACTTCTCGTGCACCAACGTTGTCACATCAAAGAAGTCAATCGCGTTTCTTATTTGAGCATCGGTGGTCCATCCATCGGCGCATATGAGTTGATTGCCTTTGAACCATCCATCATCATTCAACCGAAATGGAATCCCGAATACTCCTCGGAGACAAGGAGTACAAAGTTCCCGTTTGGTCGAGTGACAGGATCATTGATGTCCAACTTGGTCCATTCATTCAGCCTGATTGAGTATCGATAGTTGTGATCATCATTGAGTTGAAGGTAATATAGTGATCCTCGTTGTGGACCACGACATAGTTCATTCCTTGCTACATCTTCGTTGAATGGCAGTGGTGCCAGCTCTGTTGTCTTCCACGTTGTCATTGATACACTGATGAATTGACCCTCCTCTGACAGCATGTATAGCAGGTCATTGCCATCGTGACAACAAGATGTGACGCTCCAAGGTAAGCTGACTTGCCTCACCAACAACTTTGTGGTCAGATTGAACACGCTGATGGACTTGCTTTGCTGGCCCTCTGGTGTAATGCCATCAACACATATGAGCTCGTTGTCTTGGAAGTAGAGTTGCGGCCTCGCCAGATATATGGGCAAGTTTCCAAGATCATCATACTTTTGCTCATTGATATTGAATCTGTACACTTTGCTCACTTGTTCTTGGTCGTTGTCATCATCTACACAATCGATGAGCATGTAGACCATTTCACCGCCATCAAAGGATGATGAAGATTTGATATAATCAGACGTCTTCTCGATTATTCTTTCCCATTCTCCTCTTTTCAAGTTGAACCAGGTATGAATGGATGGACGATCGTAGCCATCGAATAAAAAGATTAGATCATTGGCACAGACTGCAGTGGTCAGTATTGACCATGGGATATGTTGGTGATTGATCACTGACCATGTCTTGGACAATGGCGAGTAGAATGATATGGAGTCTTCAGCCAAGATAATTAAACGACTGTAGTGGTCTGGTGTCTCTTCAATGAACTCGATGCACGACTTGAGTTGGTTCTTGATTGAATCGTACATGTCGAGGTCAATGTCCAATTGGCACACAGGTATATGAACATTGTATTGTGATGTGATCATGTGTTTGGTGCTCTGTTGCACCAATGTCAACAGTTCAGTGTCATTGATCTCGATTGATTGATCATTGTTTGGTGATGTTGATGTGAATGATTGATCGATGAATTGATCGATGGTTGTACTTGATGTGATTGATTGAACGATGTTGTCCATCTCCATACCATCATTGATCTTATTCTTTGATGATTTGAACACATTATTGATAGTCTCAATCTCATTGATGATGTCATTGATTGTTGATGATGTTTGATGCACTCTGTCATTGATCTGTGAGTTGATCTTGTGTTCTTGGAGGATGATCAACTCGTGAAGTTCTTTGCATCGCTCTGTCACCTCCTTGCTGGCTTTAGTGAGTGTCTGATGCTTCGTTGCCAACTCCTTCAATGTACTCCATAACAACTTCATCCTTGATGTTGATGTCTCATTATATTGTTGTCGTTGACACAACATCTTTACATTATCAACATTCTCCACATCATGCTTTCGATGTGATGCGGCAACACATATTGAACATATTAAACAGTTACAATCTAAGCAAATGAACTCATTCTTCTTATTATTATGCTCTTCACATATACTCTCCGTCATTATTATCTTTATCTTTATCTTTATCTCTATCTATCTATCTTCTCTGTTTTGTGTGTGGCAAGTGAGTGAACCATCGTTTTACAACATTCAACCGAACTTGGTTACCGGTCTGTGCTTGGAGACACAGAGTAGATGGTTCTTGTTTGGTCGAGTGACAGGGTCCTTGATGTCCAACTTGATCCATTCATTCATCTTGATTGAGTATCGATAGTTGTGATCATCATTGAGTTGAAGGTAATAGAGTGATCCTCGTTGTAGACCATGACATAGTAGATTCCCTACACCATCGTCGAGTGGTAGTGACGCCAGATCTGTTGTCTTCCAAGTTGTCATTGATACACTGATGAATTGACCATCATCTGACAGCATGTAAAGCATGTCCTTGTCATCGTGGCAACAAGATGAGACGCTCCAAGGCAAGCTGACCTCCTTCAACAACAACTTTGTGGTCAGATTGAACACGCTTATGGACTTAATATAAATAATGAATATGAGAGATATTAACAAAAAACGAGCGAGTTCACAAGGGGGGAGCTAGTGTTGCAACACTTGGACCATAAATTAGTTCATACGTCAGATCGTTCAATGGCAGTGGTGCCAACTCGGTGGTCTTCCACATATAGACAATGATACACTGATTAATTTACCATCCTCCAACAGCATGTATAGCAGGTCCTTGCCATCGTGGTGCTCCCAGGTAAGCTATCCTCTCTCAAGAGAGCATATTAATTTGTCAGTGGTGATGGGATAGGATAGTGTTTGGTCACTGACCATGAGTATTTGATGTCTTCTGACTTTATCTTCTGAATGGTCTATCGCTCAATACCAATGGAATAAAGTTTTCATCTCGATCAAAGAGGTCGATATTATCAGCAATACATGTCCATTCATTCTTACGAATTGAGTACCGGAAGTTCTTGTTGGGACCTTGAAGAAGTATGAGTGTTCCCTTTTCAGGACCACAAGAAAGAGTGTTTGTCTCAACTGGACCGGGTGGAGAGGCCCGATGGGTGATCTTTCCAGTTACCAATGATATGCTGAGGAATTCGCCAACCATGGATAGCATGTAAAGTATGTCCTTGCCATCAAAGCAGCATGTATTGACTGGCCATGGCAATGGGTATGACTTCTCGATCTGTAGTGTTGCCAGGTTGAAGAATTCAACCGTTTGGCTGCTATCTTCTTCATCTTTGCGGTTGAGCACTGCATCCACAAATATAAGTTGATTGTTTATGACAAAGTGATAACGAGAATCGCAATACATCGGTAGCTGGCCTATACAAGAGAACTGTTGTGTCTCTATATTGAACGTGTAGATCCACGACTCATCCTCGTCGTCTGTGGTAGCGATGTAGATCAGTTTGTCTCCATCATAGTACGACGCTGCTTCATAATCGTCAGAATTGTCCTCTAATATATCATAGTTGTACCATTGACCGTCATCTAGTGAGTACCAGGCGAATGTGGATGGCTCCTCATTACCACTGAACAGGTACACTTTGCCACGAGCATATACAGATGTAAGCGAGGTTTCCCATTTCTTTGGTTTGTGATCAAGCAACGACCATGTGTCAGAAAATGGTGAGTAGATTGAAATGGTCGCTTCACTGATGACCATTAAACAATTGCGATTGTGGGCTGTCTCCTCCAGAAGTTCGAAACAAGTTCGAAGTTGATGTTTGATGCCATCCAATGTGTCGTGATCAATGTCCACCAAACATCTTGGGATATGTTTAAAATGTGATTCATACTTTAGTCGAACACTCTGTTGTACCAATGCTAACAACTCATTGCTACTATTGCTGATCTCGATTGGTTGATCACTATTGGGTGATGTTGATGTGAATGATTGATCGATGAATTGGTCAATCGTTGTACTTGATGTGATTAATTGAACGATGTTGTCCATCTCCATACCATCGTTGATCTTATTCTTTGATGATCTGAACACATTGTTGATGCTCTCAATCTCATTGATGATGTCATTGATTGCTGATGATGTTTGATGCACTCTGTCATTGATCTGTGAGTTGATCCTGTGTTCTTGGAGGATGATCAACTCGTGAAGTTCTTTGCATCTCTCGGTCACTTGCTTGCTGGCCTGAGTGAGTGTCTGATGCTTCGTTGCCAACTCCTTCAATGTACTCCACAACAACTTCATCCTTGACATTGACGTCTCATTATATTGTTGTCGTTGACATAACATCTTTACATTATCAACATTCTCCATTTCATGTTTACTATGCACTGTTACGACACATATTGAACATATCAAACAATTACAATCAAGACAAATGAACTTGTTCTTTTTGTTATTATGAGCATCACATATACTAGTATTATTAACTTCCTCCATCTCTTTCATTATTATTATTTGTTTATCTCTATGTTTGTATCACAATCTGTTTGAAATTGATAAAGTGAAGTGCAAAGGGGGGATTCTTGATTAATTTGATGTCATCTGACTTTATCTTCTTGATGGCCTATCACTCAATACCAATGGAATATAGAATTGACCTCTATCGAAGACGTCGCTATTATCAGCTATCCTTGTCCATTCATTCTTACGAATTGAGTACCGGCAGTTCTTGTTGTTACACTGTAGAAGGATGAGTGTATCCTTTTCAGGACCACAAGATAGTGTGTTTGTCTCAACTGGGTCGGGTGGAGAGGCCAGATGAGTGATCTTCCCTGTTGCCAATGATATGCTGAGGAATTTGCCAACCTTGGATAGAACGAATAGTATGTCTTTGCGATCAAGGCAACATGCATTGACTTGCCATGGCAATTCGTATGACTTCTCGGGTTGTAATGTCGCCAGGTTGAAGAATTCAACCTTTTGGATGCTATCCGCACCCTCCTCACTGCTGATCAATCCACTATTATGAGTTGATTGTTTATGATGTAGTAATAAATAGTATCGCGAAATACCGGTAGCATGCCAATACAAAAGAACTGTTGTGACTCTATATTGAAGGTGTATATCCATGTCTCCTCATTATGGTCAGTGGTAAAGATGTAGATCAGTTTGTCTCCATCGAAGAACGATGTTGATTCAATATAGCGAGAAGCATCCTTGATGTCATAGTTGTGCCATTGACCGTCATCCAGTGAGTACCAGGCGAATGCGGATGGCTCCTCATTACCGCTGAACATGTACACTTTGCCACGGACATACACTGACGTAAGCGTGGTATCCCATTTCATTGGCTTGTCATCGAGCAACGACCACGTGTCTGACATTGGTGAGTAGATTGACATGGACTCTTTACTAATGACCAATATACGATTGTCAGCTGTCTCCTCCAGAAGTTCGAAGCAAGTTCGAAGTTGATGTTTGATGCCATCCAATGTGTCGTGATCAATGACCACCAAATATCTTGGGATATGTTTATACTGTGATTCATTCATTAGTCGAACACTCTGTTGTACCAATTTCAACAATTCATTGCTACTAATGCTGATCTCGATTGATAGGTCACTGTTGGGTGACGTCAACATTGATGTCGATGTGAACGATTGATCGATGAACTGGTCAATCGTTGTACTTGATGTGATTGATTGAAAGATGTTATCCACCTCCAATAGATCATTGATCTTATTCTTTGATGATTTGAACACATTGTTGATGCTCTCAATCTCATTGATGATGTCATTGATTGCTGATGATGTTTGATGCACTCTGTCATTGATCTGTGAGTTGATCTTGTGTTCTTGGAGCATGATCAATTCGTGAAGTTCTTTGCATCGCTCTGTCACCTCCTTGCTGGCTTGAGTGATGCTGTGTTGCCAGCTGTTGTAGTGTACACCACACAACAACTCCATCCTTGACATTGACGTCTCATTATATTGTTGTCGTTGACATAACCTCTTTACATTATCAACATTCTCCATTTCATGTCTCTTATGTGTTGTTGCAACACATATTGAACAAATCAAACAATTACAATCAATACAAATGAAGTCGTAACTCTTACTATGTTCATCACATTCTCTATCATCTTTCTTTATCATTGTTGTTGTTATTATCTGTCTCTCTATCTTTACACATTAACACAAACATTGACTTCATCTTTTGAAACTTCAAATTTGTGTGTTTGATTTCAAAAACGAAAGACGAGTAGTCAAAGCAATCAGTTCATTCATTTAGCAACCCAACGTAACATAATATATATAACTATAAATGGATAACCAATCATCACCAACTATAACATTGGAATCAATAGGATTGACAGATTGGATAATAAAGAATCTAAATGAACAGGGTATCACAGAGTTGTTACCAGTACAAAGTGAGATCGTCCCATTCATAGCAAGAACAGAGGGTCATGACATTTGTGTCTGTGCTCCAACAGGTTCCGGTAAGACACTTGCCTATGTCCTACCAATTGTACAAGTATGTATCATCACTCACTCATACATCACTGATTCATTCAATCACTAACTCTATCGATCACTCACAACAATCAATCGATCGATCATCAATCATAGAAACTTCATAAGAGAATAGTAAGACGATTGAGGGTCGTGTGTATTGTACCTACACATGACTTGGTGACACAGACAGAGGCTACATTCAAGGCAATGACTAAAGGTACTACTCTGGTCGTCGAATCACTGGGTCAGCGAGCATTCAATCTCGAACAAGGCTTGCTAGTATCAACACATTACAATGATGAGTATGCATTACATTAGTTGTCATCACATTCATAGACATACTCACACATACCTTACCCACCGGTTAGGAATGATGATGTACACTATGAGAGCTTGGTGGACATACTGGTGACGACACCTGGTAGACTTGTGGAACATTTGAATGAGACTCCTGGCTTCGACCTCCAACATCTCACATATCTAGTCATCGATGAGGCTGATAGACTGTTGCGTGATTCATTCCAATTCTGGTTGGAGAAGGTCATGGAGTCGACAAAGGCCTTGAAGCCAAGGTCAATATCAGTATCAAGTAGTGGGTAAGTCTATGTGCCACGCCACGCCACGCCTCTCCACGCCTCACCATCTAACTCTGCATCTACACATCATCATCACAGTGACATTAGGATACAGGACTCAAAGTATGGTACACATGGATCACATTTGGATCATCTGTCATTCAAGGAGGCAAGAGTGATCAAGTTGTTGCTATCGGCCACAATGAGTTATAATCCAGAAAAGATATCAATGTTGGAGTTGAACGCACCTTTATACTTCCAGTCCAACAAGATATCCGATCTGAAGTATACTATACCCGAGTCATTGAAGGAACACTATGTAACTTGCTTTGCCGATCAGAAGCCATTGGTGTTGCTCAAGTTGATCGCTCTGGCATTCAAAGCAAAGGAGGAACAGAGCTCCGAGCAACAGTCAATTACCGCGTCCACAGACACATCAGCAGCGGACAACGATTCACATCCACGTATAATATGCTTTACCAACTCCAAGGACACTGCACAGCGACTAAACACATTGCTTGGACTGATTGGACAAGTGGAAGGCTACAAGCTCAAGACGGCCGAGTACTCATCCTCCATCAACTCCATCGAAAGAAGCACTCTTCTCAAGTGTTTCAAGAATGGCGAGATCAACATGTATGTGTCCACCATCATATTGGAACTATTCCGGTCACTCACCAATCACTCAATCACTAACCATTTCCATTCCAATCAAACAAACAACAGTCTGATATGTAGTGATATTTTGGCCAGAGGTATGGACGTGCCTAATGTGGACACGGTCATCAATTACAACTCCCCGCCATCGTCTGTGTTGTACGTTCACAGAGTGGGTAGAACTGCGAGAGCTGGACGCGAGGGTTCAGCCTACACTATACTGGAGCAGGAGGAGCGCAGTTTCTTCCTTGGTATGATGAAGAAGACAGGAAGATCACAAAAGCTCAACAACCTCAAGTGGAAGCGAGACGACTACACCAAATACGTCAAGAGGTTCAAGCAGGCACTGAATCAGACCAGAGTCATATATACCAAGCGCAAGGCGACCGAGCAGCTGATGAAGTCAATCAACAGTGGTGCCACAGTTGGCAGCATGCAGGACAGCAACACCATCGTCCAAGACCTGTTCGAGATCAACAAGAAGCGAGCAACAATGAACTTTGATAATTGATCATGATTGATTGAATGGATATATGATTGATGTTATTAATGGGACACGCCCACTACTGATCGTTTAAAGTACAAGTTGGCTTCGGCATCGTTCTTCATTTGGTCGCGCAAGAACTCTCCATAGCGATGACACCAGTAGGCGCTGGCTGGCTCAAGGTCTGCAGCCTGTTTGAGGTATTGTCCAGCTCTCTCCACATCCTTGCGTGTATCCAACAGGAACTCGCCATAAAGTCCAAGACCACGAACGTTTGTTGGGCCTGATGTAACCACCTTCTTGAACATCTTCTCTGCTCTGTCCAACTCTCCACTCTTCTTGCAATTGATTGCATAATGTAGCAATAGATCAGAGTCGTCCTGGTCCAGTGCAATCTTTGGTGAAGCGTGCTTGTATCCTGGATGGGATTGAGTGGGTGAGTGATTGTTTTGGAATGATCCCAAAGTGATCAAATGTTTACAACGAGTGAGTGAGGTAACTTACCCTCTTTGTATATCTCTTGTGCCTTGGCAGAGTCGTTCTTCCTCTCGTAGTACTCGGCATAGGCGGTCCATGTTCTGGAGTTGTCTTGGTCGGCCTGGATGGCCCTCCTCAGGGTCTCCAGCGCCTCTTTGTCATTGCCCTCACTGGATAGGATGATGGCATAGTCTGTGAGAGCATTGGCATCGTTGGGTGCATCCTCCAATCGCTCCCTTATATCACCTTTATTCTTCTTGTCCACCTCATTATATATTGACTTTGGTGTAGAGTCTGTCGTATCAACCTTTACACTCGATTGTTTACCACTTGACTTTGAAGTCTTTTCCTTCTTCTCTTTACCACAACAACATCCCATTCTTTATCTCTATAACTTATAATTTTCTGTACACTATTTGATTGATTGTTTGAATGATTGAGTGAGTGAGCGAAACAAACAGTCTTTGTAGTATTGCCTCAATGAGCTGGCTGGCTGTTATCTACATCAGAGTTTCATCAGTCTCAATCAATCATCCAGGATTATGGACCCATCTGATCAGATCGGAATCAAGATTTGTGTTTCACCCACACCCATCCAACACCCACTCACCCAATCACACACTCTAAACACTACAGTCAAACACGACGAACGAACGAACTATGATCGACATCAGGGACTGAAGATTGACAACAAAGGTAAGCAATCGAATGATTGAAAGAATGATTAAGGATGCAAAGAGACACATTTATTATTGTAGTAATACTAGGTCAATGGCATGAGGAAAAAGAAGGAAGGAAGGAAGGAAGGAAAGGTACAGGGTTGAAAAAAAGGAAGGGAATGTAGACCAACTAACTGGTTGGTTTAGATTCTCTTGGCATCGATGACTGGCTCAGCGCCCTGGATGGATGCGACGGTGGTGGCTGGGGTGAAGGGTGGGAGACCCTCTGATTGCCACTCGTTGACGGTGCCCCAGCTGGTTCTGAGCTGCTGACGGAGGTCGTTCCAGCCCTCGGTGACGAGGACCTGGTCGACGGTACGGTAGGCAGAGTTGAGGGCGCCGAGAATCCAGGCGTGGTGGACACTGGTGGCCTCACCGGCAAAGTGGACGGTGCCGTTGGCCTCGGACTTGATCATCTCGGGGAAGTACAGGGAGAACTGGCATGGGGAGAAACCGGCGAATGAGCCAGACTGGTATTGGTAGTCATCCCAGTTCCAGATCTTCCAGTCGAGCAACTGGCGGTCGAGGTACTCGACGTCGACCTGATGGAGCTCAGCGAGGTTCTGGAGCAGGAGCTGCTCAAGCTGCTTCTTGTCGTTGGTGAGACCAGAGAGACGGATTCCGTCCTGGCCCCAGGTGTAGCCGACGAGGATACCGTTGGCGTACGAGCGGGTGTCGTTGATTCCGTATGATGGGTAGTTGACCTGGCGGATTGGCAGATCGGTCGAGGACTGACCTCCGTAGATTGGACGGCCGTTCATGACGATGGGGTCCTCCCACCAACGCGAGCGGAAAGACATGGCAACCTTGACGGAGTGGTCGTAGGTGAGCGAGCGGATGGCCTCACGCTTCTTGAAGGACAGGTTGAGATCGCCAGTGTCGATTCTCTCCAAGACTCCGAGGGCGACGGTGCTGATCACGTGGTCGTAGTTACGGGTGCGACGCTCTCCCTCAACTTGGACGGAGACGGTTGGGCGGGCGTTGACGCCAGTGCCTCTTGGTGCACCTGGGGCGATTCTGTTGACTCTCTTGCGGGTCTCGACGGAGCTGCGGCCAATCGAGTCGAGGATGGCATCGACAAAGGAGTGCGTACCTCCCTCAATGTGGTAGTACTCGGCGGCGGTGAAGTCGAGGAAGTTCAAGACGGCCTCAGTGATCGAGTTGAAGTCGAACCAACCAGTGCCGACCAATTGGGTCTCGAGGTAGGTGATGAGTGGCTGTGGGTAGCTGGCAAGGGTGCCGTTTGGCTGGCACTCTCCATCCTTGAAGACGTTGGCCATGTAGTAACGGACGCTGAGACAATCCTGCTGCAAGAGCATCTTGTAGCCCTGGTCAAAGTTCATGGTCATGGCGTAGATGAACTTGCCAATGACCTTGCCGACCCAGTAGGTGGGTGGCTTGGCAGCGAAACAGTCTGGCACACCGGAGCCAACACCGCCGTTGTACTGGTCACCAACGTGGAGTGGGTCGTTGATCATTGGGGTATCGCCGTAGTTGCGGATTCCGTTGAAGTAGACGGGGTTGTTCTTGTGGGAGAGGTAGTATGGGGCGGTGGTGACTGGGTTGCCGAGGGCGCGCAACTTGCTGACCAAACTCCAGCTCGACTGACCAATGACACGCTCCATGACACCGGTCTTGGGGAAACGCATGGCACCGAGGTCGACATAGTCGTTCTCGTTGTCGGAGAAGTAGTGGGTCATGACACGGCCACCAATGCGGGGGCTGGCCTCAATGATCTCAAAGTCGATGCCCAACTCGTCAAAGATGAGTCCGGCGTACAGTCCAGCCATACCGGCACCGACGATACCGACGGTGATGTCACGGTGAGCTGACGAAATGTTGGTGACTGGTGGAGCAGAGCCAACGAGGGAGGCGGCCAAATAATCACGGGCCGATGGGTCAGAGGCAGCAATGTTAATGCTGACCAATGCCAATAATAAGCATGAAAGGATTAACTTCATTTTGGATATCTGTGTGTTGGTTGAGTTTGATTGATTGTTTGTGGTTGTGTGATTGTGGGAGTGGGGTTAGGTCAGGAATAGTTCCACATCAAGTATAAGTGATGTGTGTGTGTTGCAGACTTACCTTCGATGGATAGTCCAACTTGAGTATTTGATGTTACAGATAAGTATTGTTAATGTTTTAATGAATTGAATGAATGAGAACTGACCGGTATGTATAGGTGTCGAAGGCACTCAGAGGAGGTCAGGTACGGTAGTGACATCAATGAGGGAAATCACATCTATGATCACTTTATTTCTGAATATTTTGTCACCATTCCTATTCCTGTTTACCGGTGTGGATAGATAGAAGGGGTTGTGGAGGAGAGGGGTGGTCATACGCCATCATCATTACAACCACCAACTCACACTCTTCAGAAGATGGTAAGAAGACAAACAAACATGTGATTGTGTTTGCACACACGCATTTATCAAACTTGCACATTCTATTACATCTCCTGGATGCAAGGCCACAGAAGGCAAAACCGTTTCAAACATACATACACACACGTCCATCTCCCAAAGACAAAGATATCTTTGTCCAGACTTTTCTCAACACGTCGCGACATGTTTTGGGCATTTTGAGATTCGAGTGCGAGATGAAAGTCCCCGCGGCACAACGCACGAGATTGATAGCCAATCAGGATGCAAGGCGAGTGCCCACCTCACTCGTGACGATGTGTGATTGTGTGTGATAGCATGGTCATAACCTACAGAGTCTCTGTCCTATCGTCACGAGTGAGGTGGGCATGCATAGGGTTCACCGAAGCAAATCCGATTTCGCGCGAACCATTGGTGAGTGAGTGTTGGTCGCGACTGTTTGGACTTTGATTGATCGAGCGGGGCCAACTACTCACTTTTCAAGTGTAACTTGACCAGGTTCGGTCCATACATAGCCAGGGCAGTTGAAACACATACCGTCAGTAGTGTCTTTGCGTGGCGCAGGACATGCCCTCTGCTCTATTTGTCCAAAGGCGTGTCCTTAGTAGTTAGTGGTCATCTATTTGGGTCACATCTTGAACACGGCGCTGGATGCCAACTGTTCTATCGAGCTTCTGGGTGTACCCCAACTGCTGTCATGATAGGGTCAGCTTGCGATGGAGTGTCGACATCACCTTTGTACCAAACACAATCAGGTGTCTGTCCATCGTCACATCACATTGTCGTAATAAGGGATATCAGATTCTATTCTTGTTTGTCTTTGTTGTGTTGTCCTCATTCTGAAGGTCCTGTCCATGTCTCAACACCATGGTGTTTGGTCTTGGACAGATAAAGATAGATACATATTGAACATCAATCGAAGCGATGAATATCCCTATGTGATCTCATTCGATCGATCTTCGATTTATGAGCTGTATGTGATTGTGATCACATTCCCTCAAGGCCTCGCACTTCACACTTTTGTCGCTTGTTAATCACAATCCGAGAAGAAGGAGTCCATGGATGAGGTGTTCGAACATGCGTGTAATATTATTATTATTATGTATTATTATGTATTATATTCGTTTAGGCTTGATTTGATGTGATCCACTTGTGAGTGGCAGCAGGTGCCTCGGATGTCTCAAGACGACGCAGCAGATCATCGACATTATCACTAAAGATAATACGGTTTACAAAGCTCTCATTGACGAATCCCTTCTCTGCAGAGTTCCTCAATAATGCCTCCAAGTGTGTATAATATCCATCAATGTTCAACACTCCAACTGGCTTTGAATGGATGCCCAGCTGAATCCAGGTCAATGCCTCGAACAACTCCTCTGTGGTGATGAGCATGTGTAAATGTTAGTCGCACGCCAACTCAATCAAACAATCATAATATGTATACATACCGAATGTTCCAATTCCACCTGGAAGTGCAATGAAGGCATCAGCCTTCTCGTACATGATCTTCTTGCGGGTGTGCATGTCGTCCACGTAGATTACTTCGCCAACTGTGACGCCAGAGATCTCTTTTGGTGCGAGGGCGCGTGGGATCACACCAAGTACACTGCCACCATTTGTTTGAACGGCCTCTGCCACTGCACCCATCATACCATGATTGCCACCGCCATATACCAACGAGTACTTTCTCGCGGCAATCTCCTCTCCTAACTTCTTGGCCAATGTCACGTAGTTTGCATTGGTACCATCTCGCGATCCACAAAAGACACAAATGTTTGTAAGTTTGTTGTTGACTAACATAGGCTCCATTCTACTTCTACACCTTACTAACTACTACTACTACTTCTTTATATTGTATATATGTATTTATATATATTTGTGTTTGTTTGTAATTGCAATGAATGATTATTGGTCAGTTGCAAACGAATAGACGAGGTTACCCCCAAAGATCCATCTTCAAATTCTTTCTTTGTTCCTGGCTGACAACCGACTTTTTTTTAGATTTAGATCTTAATCTTGTCTAAACAACAACAACAATTCCTTACTTACTTATTAGATATATATTATACATATAATACTACATCTTCATATGAAGATGTATTGAATTGTTTATGATTGGTTGAATGATTGATTGATCATTCGTTCATTCATTCATTCTTATTCGTTGAGCATGCAGACGAGAGGCACCCTTGACTTAACTTATTGTGTCTTTGTTGATGGATACATATCCATATATAAATCTGGGTATATATGATATTTAAAATAAGAAATAATATTATTTGTCCACATTGATGCCAATCAACTCTGTCTCAAGGAATGAAGACAACTGAATCAATTTTCGAATGTTCCCACCTGGTTGTGTGGGAGGAACAAAGAAACAAACAGTGGAGTGAGGGAGAGCATGTCGAATGAGTGTGTGAGCTGGGTTCACACTTTGAGCATGTTGTGTTAATGATCATTCAATCAATCAATCAATACCTTTGTTTAAACATATACATATACTCTTATACATACTTCTAATCAATAATTAAATAACAACAACAACAATGAAGGCTCTACCATTTATTGCAGGTGCTTTGGTATGTTTGTTTATCAAGAATGAATGAATGAATGACGTTCAAACAGGACTGAATACTCACTCAATACTTACTTATAATCACTCAATCGCGGCGAGTAGTTTAGCGTTGGATGGTTCTTGTGGATTGATGGACACGTCTATGAGAACGTTCGTAACAATAGAGATCACGATCAGTTTGGCCCATCGATTCAATGGCTCTTCTATCTACCGGGTATATTCGCTACAGTTGGTCTGGTGATGGCAAACATTGTCAACTTGGAATCATTGTCGTCATTCAGCTTTGCCGACGAGGGCAGCGCCACCAAGATCCGCGTCTGGCTCTTCCTCAGCTTTGCCATCAACTTTGGTTGCATCGCCGCTGCCATCTGGATCATGGTTGCCAACTTCATGCCACCTCACAACAAGAACTCTGATGCTCAGTATCCAGGTATTGCTCTCACTGTCCAGAACGTACTTATATTCATTAGGTAAGTTCTTGTGATTGATCACAAAGAGAGAGTGAGATCATGAAGGTATAGTTGCTAACATATCTTTTCCTTCGTCGTACATCTGTAGTTCACTGATATTGGTATACTCCAAATCACGTCAAGAGGAAGAGCAATATTAGATGATCAATTAGGTAGTTGATCTGATGTTGCAGAGGGTCATCATGTAACAACAACAACGACAACAACAATGACATCAAAGAGGAGATAGTTACCCTTTAGTCACAACAGACAGTTGTTGATTGATTGATTGTTGCCATATGGCAAGAAGCAACAAGAGAGAGACGTTCATCACATGTATAGACTTGTTAAATAATAAGAATAGTATCCCATCCCATCTCCCCATCCATCTTACCATCCACTCCACTTATTAATGTCGTTCGTCCACACTCTTTGATTGTTTGTTTAAGTTAGAGGAAAGGAAGGCTACTTTATTCGCTACGCGCTCGTATCTATCAATGTGTATAAAGTGATGGACAGTGACTTTAAGCCTTGACGATCTTCTGGGCCTTGGACTTGTAGAGCTTGAGGAGAGCAGTCTTGCGGTAGTGAGCAACGGTCTTCTGCTTGCGGGTGGCCTCGAGCTTGGCAACGACGTCTCTGTATTTCCAACCGCACTGGCTGGCCAACTGTCCGAGGACGGTGACCTTGCGGGCTGGGTTCATCTTGACGATGTGGAGGGCCTCTGGCACAACCATCTTCTTGAGTCTGTCGTATGGTGCTGGGCAACCCTCGAACATCTTCATTCTGTGGAGAGCGAGCATTCCGCGTGGAGTTCTGTGTGGCAACATTCCACGGACGGCACGCCAGAAGATCTTGGATGGCGAACGGTTGTGACGGTGTCCGCGGGCGTGGTTGGTGTTGGCAGTGAGGTTCATGAATGAAGACCACTTCAACTTGTTACGGTACACTGTTATATTGGTTGACGATCGCGATTATATGTTAGGGTGCATGTTCCTGTTTCATTCATTCGTTCGTGTTGTGTCCTGTTGCTGCTGTTGCTGATCTCAATCTCGCTTGTGTGTTCGCCATTTGTGATGACTCGCTCGCATGTATCGTATACTAATGTGACCTGCCTGACCTGAGTGCAACAACAAGCAGGAATGATGGTGATTATGTGATGATTACTTACATGGACCGGAGACAATGAGCTCCTCACAACGGACAACAACAACCTTTTGTCCGCACAAGAGCTCCTTGGCAACCTTGGAAGCAAGACGACCGAGAAGGTGTCCCTTGGCATCAACTATAACTGTCTGTTTGAGTTTGATTGTGGCGTATGTATTAGATCTTTGAGCACAGCACTGTATCAATCAAGTCGCTTATGTGTATGAGTCGCTCGGGAGTTGATAGTTGAATCATGTTTCATGACGAATGAATGAGTGATCGTTGTCTTTATCTTTGTCGTCTCGTCGTTTAATCGCAATTTCATCCACAAGCTGTTGATCATTCATTCATTCATCATTTGGCTCATCATCATGAATGAATGAATGAACGAATGAAGCCAACAAAAACCTGATGTGTCCATATGAGATGTGATCGATCGTCTTGTTGATAATGTGTCTTGTGTCATATCATGTCAAGTCGTGACGAGTTGAGTCGTGTAGTGTCATATCATGTGATGTCGCATAGTCTAGTAACTACCTTTGTGAACATTGTTAACCTGTTTATCCTCTATATGAATGATGTGTTGTATTAGATTGTGTCAACAAACTACCAAGTCATACTCTCGCTCACCTCGCCAGCCTGACTGCCAAACGAGACACGCACATTCAAAAAAAATCATTCCACTCAGAAGAACTTTCATTTTTATAAAGGCCCGGGCTTTTATTTTCATCATTGCCTAGGTTGTTAATCTTGTTGATCGTTTGGAATGGTCCAATTATTATTGGATTGTTATTATTAGTGTATTTTGGTATAAGGATTGATTGAATAAATAAAGTAACAAAGACAAAAGGAGCAGGTGTCAATTCTATCCATGATTGATTTTTGATTGCCTGATAATTGTTAGGCGATTAAGAATGATGGAGTCTTCATGTT
>NW_012236521.1:445573-479897 GCF_000787575.1 Acytostelium subglobosum LB1 | reverse complement strand
CCATTAATTCCGTCAATCAAAACTCAAGACATCATAATTATTTTAACAACACAGGAGGGAAGTGATAAAGAATTCCAGGTGGAACATAGACAACAAGATATGTTTGGTCATTCAATCATGCCTTTTGCGTTCACTTTGTTGATTGATTGAACATAACATTACATTGACAGCGACCTCCCCTTTGAACAACGATGGCAACAACAACAACAACTAGTAGTAGTAGTAGTATAATGAGAGTACTCACTAATAGGACATATGTCAAGAATATCATTGCTTCATACTCTAGAAGTGGAGGTCGAAGTGGTGCTGGTCTACCTGACAATGGACAACTTCCAACAATAACAACACATGACAACTATTACTTTAGAACAAAGTATCATCAATGGACTAACATGGTAACAATTGTTAAACACAAACAATATGGTTTGTTACGTGATCGTATCAAACATAAACTACATATAACAATCAATCGCAATACAAAGACCAATATCGGTTCTATCAAGACACTGTGCAAAGCAAAGGACATTGACCAAGACACATTCAAGATGGTGTACGATAGATATCAACGATACTTCTGTGACATTGATGCACTACGTTGGGCTGTGGAGGCTGACAACTTGGTCATCGTGCAGACTTTGCTTCACCAGACATATCCAGTGATATTTGAGCGAGGCCATGAGTTACTCATACACGCGCTCACAAGCCCGTCAATCACTGTGCTCAAGTACCTCATGGACTCGGGACTTTTCGACAATGACCGTCTGTTGACGATCAATCTGAACAGGGTGCATGGCCCTGGCGTGGTGCCGCTGGACAAGTTCTTCAGGTCCCCTGATGCCCTTCGTATCATGCGTGAGGATGTGAACAACTTTCCTCAAGAGTTCCTTGACAAGTTCATATCCAAGGCGCGAATGCATGTCAATAACATTTTGGCCAGTCGCGATCAACAACATATCAATGAGCTATTGTTCAAGGAGGGCGTGATGATGCTGCCCAACTTCCGAATCACATCTGAAATGATGAAGTCTGGACCCAATGTCTCTCCAGCTGAACAACTGGCACATTTTTTACGACTGCTCCCACATATGGACATTGATCAACAAATGGAGGCGAACAATGCGATTGCATTATTATCATCAAAGAAGACGACTCAAGCTATATTATCCAAACATGGCATGTTGGACCACAACAATAACAACAACAACAACATCACAATGATTGATGATGCACAACTAATGGTCTTTGTCAAACTGTATCAACTTAATGTGCAGAGACGTCATTCTGACAAACTGAACAATTATGCTCTCCGACAATACATTGCCACTGGCGACTGCATGCTCATCCCATTCTTTTTGGGCAACAATGGATATCCATTGAATAGACATGACGTGGATGTATTGTTCAGCACGATCACACAGCGTGGCACAGTCACTCAGGCGATGGTGACAATGGAGTACCTTCAAGATCAATCGGGCAACAACTATAATATTGACTCGTCCGGTCCGCTGAGCGACCAGTTCCACTTCTTCAACACGGCCGACGACATGTCTCGCAGCTTCGAGATCATCAAGTACCTCAACAGCACCAAACGAATAGTTCAACCCCAGGCATTGAGTTATACATTGTTCAATGGCACGATGGAGATGCTTGAGTTCTTGCTGTCAGACGACAACAGGATATTCTCAAAAAATGTCGTCAGATACTCATTGGTGCTCGAGCCCGATCAACTCGAGTACTTCTTCAAGGTCAAGCCCGAGATGTTTGAATGGGAGAACACGATGAGGTTTGCAGTGAGCTTGGCTCGTCTGGACTCGCTCAGCATCCTCCTGGATCACATCCCCAGCAAACTTTCAATGAGCACAAGATTGTTGTTCCACCTTGTATTGACCAATGGTGGACACCACATGGAAGTGATCAGAATGTTGGTCGAGAAGGGCAACATCAAACCTAGTTATGGTATCTTTCCAACAATTGGTCGAATGGGTGATATCGCCTTTTTTGATTACTGTCTCGCAAACTATGAGTACCATGAGCATGACTTCTGGTTTGAGAAGATGCTCATCGGCCAAAACGAGATTGACTACATACCCGAGAAAGCACTGTTTGGAGCGATTGAATGCAATCAAGTGAACATGATCAAACATTTATATCAACATCACATGGATGTATTGTTGGACAAACATTATCATTTACAAGCAGTTATAGATGGCAACCTGGAAGTGTTGGAGGTATTGCTCGCCGTTGATCCACTCAACCCCAACAACAAAAAGGACGAGCAGTACATGGATGAGCTGTTGCTGGCGGCAATGTGGCAAGGTCACATCGAAACACTGGATTTTCTGTTGGAGCATTTGGATCAAGACTACTGCACAAGATTCATGGCATATAACATTGTGATCAAACCATTCGTCGAGAACTCTGATGTGGCAATGCTCCAGCATCTATTGGACATTGGCATATCGTTTGACTTGAGGAGCATACATACGATGAAGGAGTTCAAGAGTAGCCAAGCTATTCAATCAATAGTGGCACAGAGCAAAGAGAAGAGGGCCAAGTTATTGGAGCAGACTAAATTGAATAGTGTCAAGAAGCGCAAAAGTGAGGATGATGTTGATGAGACCGCGACAACAACATCAAAGATAAACAAGAGGAACAAAAGGAAATAAATAAATTAAATAAATATATAAACTATGGAACGTGATTAGTCGATCAGATGATTGATTGATTGACAATTTCCATTTATGGGGAGACATGATGGATAGTTGGGAACCGTGTGGATGATGATTAATCATCATCTTACGGGCTGCAGCCCCATATTTACAAAAGAGTGAAGGAAATTTCAAAAAGTTGATGGGATTCAGCTTATTCAGCTCATTAAAAATAAGTTTGTGATTGATGGAACACAGGGACCTCAGCTCCAATTTGGATGGGAAATCCCAAGTTTGTGTGTGAGTTGAAGCAAGTCCATTTGCCCCTTTCGGTGGTATCCTAAGAGGACTCTGTATCTGAATGTCACATGACCAAGTTCAATAAGTATGAAGGTACAGGCAGTACCGATCCATTCGATTAATGAACCATCATTCATTCAATCAATCAAACCTTTACCTCCTCAATCAATCAATCAATCAATCAAATACATTAAAGACATATTACTACATTAAGTGTGAAGGAAGAAAAGAGATAAACACTGATTTAGTTGTTAAAGCCTGTCTGTGGTCACACCAAACATCCAACCACAACAAACCACGACAAACACCCACCACCATTCCAATTCAAACAGACAGACAGATAGATAGATAGAGTATAGTAGCAGTGTGGTTGTTGGGAGGTAGTGCGTGTTAGTTGGAATTGGAAAGAGTAGAAGGTGTGTGGTAGTGTGTTCACAAAAGGAGATAAGAATTAGGCCATTTACATCTTCACTCTCATCTTCGTGTCTGTCCACCAATCAACCATCTATCCATCTCCAGCGCGCGCGAGTGTTCAATTCGAACAAAGAGCGGCTAAGCATCCATCCAATCTCTATTTATATATATCACATATATATTTGTGTTGGAGCACCAAACAAGTATCAAAGTAGTAGCGATTCATAAATATATACATTAGTCAACATCATCATCAACAACAACAACAACAACAACAAATAATTACTATTATCATAATATATTAATTATCTATATATAAACAAATAATAATATTAAGAATGGAGTTCCATCCAAGTAAAGAAATGAAGAGATTACAAAAGAGATTGTTTAATAATGGAGACTCAACATCACCAACTAGAATTAGTATTTGGAGACCGGTAGTGGATATAAAGGAGAATGAAACATCTATTGTGATAATATTCGAATTGCCAGGATTGACCAAGGAGAATGTGTCAATCGATGTTTCAAAGGATGCCTCTACAATCATTATCAGTGGGGAGAAGAAGTATCAGAAGAAGGACGAGACAGAGCGTTGCCACCGAATGGAGTCGTCTTATGGGAAGTTCATCAGATCGTACCGTCTGCCGCCTGGCACCGACACCTCCAAGGTCAAAGCATCGATGAATGACGGAGTGCTCGAGATCAACATTGAGAAGGTCAAGTTGGAGAAGGTCAAGATACCCATCCAGTCCAAGCTCTAAATCAGGTGCACCTGGAAGTGATGCAGAGGCGACAAATCATTGCCTTATCGAATCAATGCATCCATCAATCAATCCATCCAACCAACTCAAGATGTATTATCAACCAATCAATCAATCAATTAATATATCCCAACTAATCACACACTGTTCCACTTCATTGTGGGTCTTTGATAAACATACGAAAGAGGTTGTTGATGTTGTGTATTATTCGCACAAACAAACATAACTCTCTAATAGAACAAATAAATATAAGTCCAAACTGTGCTGATTAACCATCAGCTAGCATCAATGATGTGATCTTCATTCATTCATTCATTCATACTAACATGGTCAATCAAATAATAAGTTAAGGTATCTTGAGGATAGATATTTATGTGTTTCGGACTGATTGAATGTTCTCACAAGTTTTCGCGTGGCACCCTAGTTCAATGAAACTCACCTGATTGATTGAAGGGGTTCACATAATCACCTGATGACCACGCACCAAAGATCATTTCAAAGTGTGTATGTTGGGGGCCAATTATTGATTCATTGGCGGGGTCGCTTCGGAATCTCTCAACACCAACTCAACAAAGCAAAGTTTAAACTTGATTCATTCATCACTTCTATTTATATATATGTTTGCACTAGATTGAGAAAGAGAGAGAGAATGATGACAACAGATAGAACAACAACATCAAAGAGAGGTGATGACCTCATTCATAGGACAACAAGATCCTTGCTCATAGTTGATAGTAACCCTTTGAAGAAGCACTTCAATCGTCCAACTGGTCCACCCATAAAGATTGTGATCAACAAGAATAAGAATAAGGACAAGGATCACAAACAATCTGATCACAATGGAAATGGAAATGGAAATGGCAATGGCAACGGCAATGGAAATGCCAAGAACAATGATGTTGGTGATGCCCCACAACACTTGGTTGACTTGTTCAAACAACTTGATACTTCAAAGAATGTGGACAACACCAAACAGGAGGAAGAGGAACAAGAGGAGGATGATGGATCATTCGATTTCAAAGTATTACATACTCATACTTTGGCATCATCCTTGTCATCATTGTCAAGTAATGGAACCAACTCATTCTCATTCTTATCGACGTCCACAACATCACCATCAAGTCTCGACTCCATACTCAATCTGTCCAAGCAAAGACTTCATCTCCAAACTGTATTGGCAAGTTTGTTAAACAAACATTGTGAGCAATATGCTCTGTTTGTTGAGGCCACCCTATTGCCATTACTGGACCTCATTGGTGACAGTCAATTCCTTAAAGTAGTTGGTGCCAAAGAAGTCCACCGTTTGGATTCAAACGCCTACAGCTCTGATCAATCTGATCTAATATATATAATAAGGGACAGGTATGTTCATTCACTCCACTCAATCCAATCAATCTACTCACCCACTCACTCACCAATCCAATCAATCATTCGTCTAACAGTCTGGACGATGTCAATCAGGTGATTGATAGCATCGCATTACATAAGGAGTATGACTCATTGGACAGACAATTCATTATTATACACATGTACCGAATCAATCCATTCTGGATACAATTGTTGGAGGAGGCTGGAATTGAAGCAATACATCATGAACTACCAGCATACATGGTACCACTTGAGAGTGATATACTCTCATTGGAGTTGCCACCAGAGTCCTACTCAGCATTGCTCACCGATCAGAACAGGACAGTGTTGTCTGCAGTGCTCAAATCAATCAATCAACTACAACATCAATATGGAATCATTCCAAGTATCAGAGGCAAAGGAATGTTCTCAAAGGTAACCAATGCGACAACAGTCCAAACAACTCTCGCCCGCCACTCTAACACTTGTCGCCACATATTTCCAGATGATATATGACCAACTTGGAATGTCCCGCGAGGAGCTTGTTAAGAAGAAGGTTGGAATTAGCACCGAAATAGATAGTTTGATACTGATTGATCGCGAGATAGACCTTGTGACTCCATTTTGTCTGCCACTGACCTACGAAGGCCTGCTGGACGAGTTCTTTTCAATATATAGCAGTAAGTTCAATCGACCAACCGATCAATCAATCAATCAATATCCGTACCTAACCAAGACAAACCCGAATGAATAGATATTGTCGAGTTGGACAATAGAGCCATATACTTTAAAGACACTGAGAGCATGGATGGTGGTATAAACTCAGTCCTCTCAATGTTGTTGAACTCTGATGATCAATTCTTCAAGGATACTAGAGACTTGAACTTGTCTCAAGTGGTTGGAAATGATGGATTGCTCAATATCAAGTCAATGGCATATGAGGAATTGTTCTCTAATATCAACCTTGGCGATGTATCAACTGCCCAACTCAAGGATATCATGAACAGTATCACAAGGCTTGACACACATATCTGTCTAGCAGAGAGACTGGCCGAATGTATAACAATGAGTGACTTTAATCAAGAGTTCCAGCATCAACATAGTAAGTTGGAGCGCGAGAAGAGTATCAATCAATCAATCACTGACCAAACATTCAAATAGAGCTGCTTAGAAACAAGGGCATCGAAGAGGTTGAGAAGTATATAAGCGATTGTATCTTTGAAAGACATTATCTAGAGAAGGTAGTTGGAATGATGGCATTGTACAGCCTGACTGTTGGACGAATACCATCAGAGTTGTACGACAATTGGAAGTTTAACATTGTACAGACTTATGGCATCCATACATTGATACTACTTAATCACTTGGAGGTGGTTGGTCTGCTCCAGACCAAGAGTATCGATCAGGATGGTATCATGTTTGGCGAGTCGTCATCGGCATCAAAGTACGAGCAACTGAGGCAACTAATGAATTTGACACCCGAGGCTCACGACACGGACATCTCCTACACTCACTCTGGCTATGCACCTCTAATTGCACGAATCCTCGAGAGGTACTTCAGTAGTCAGGACAATGATTGGATGCGAATGGATGATGTAATGAACCTCTTACCTGGTCCACTGTTTGAGGGTACACTGCCCAAGTCAGCACCATCAACAACAACAGATTCGCAACAAGAGAATGGACAGACACATGAGACTACGACAGAGGTAGCAGCAACGCCAGGAGTGGAGAGAAAGAAGACAATAGTATACTTCATTGGTGGATGTACATTCTCAGAGATCAGTGCACTGCGACATCTGAGCAAGAATGGTTCACGAGACTTTATAGTCTGTACAACTGGATTGCTAAATGGCAGGAAGTTTGTTAACTCCTTTGGCGTTGTATAGGTTGCCATTCAATAAACGGCAACTCAATCTGATTATTTATTATTATATTACCTTAGGTCTGCAGCCCTGCCTCTATGTGAGTTGGATTAGTTCATGTCCAACAGGAAGTCAGACAGCTTGGACTTGAGCAACTTGGCATGGTGATTAAGGAAGGACTTCTCAATGAATGGCAGGAAGTAGTCCATCTTGCCATTGGACGGCAACAACTGGAGGAATGCCTCTGGGTCCATGTAGTTGGTGAGGTGGTCGAGGATTCTCTCGTACTCCTGGAGCACGGCCTCTGACTGATTGGGCTCGGATGCCATGTAGCGCTTGAGCACCTGCTCCAGCACGACACTCCAATCACTGTGCTTGCAAAAGTGTAGGCCATACTCCAACATGATGGAGATCTGTGTGTTCACGCCCAGTTTGATGCCGTCCTCAGTGCGATCGAGCAGCGGAAGACAAGCCAGCTTGAGCGAGATGAACATGATGTTCTCTACGTCGTTGCTAAAGATGGTCTCGATGTTCTCCATGAATTCAAAGTCTTGCACGCGAGTTGAGTAGAGGAGCGAGTGAAGCTTTCTATAATACAGCGAGGATAGTTTTGATGTTGGGTCCTCCTTCTCTGACGGGTTCCTCTGAGCGTCCAAAGAGAATGGTGGCAGCTTAGATAGCCAATGAGGTATGCCGGAGTATGTCTTGAGATGGTTCAATATCCATTGATTACAGTATTCATCACTATTGATTGTTTGTTTGATGGTGGTTAGTCGATGAATGAATGGTGATGTGGGCGGGATCGTCCTTCTACCAACATACGTGAGTATCTTGTTGTTCAATTGGCTGACGTTTGGTTTGCTTGATGATATCTTGGGTCCGGTGGAGTTGACAATCATGGCTACATCGATGTTCAATGATTGGAAGAGTTGTTTGTCATCGCCACGGTATCTGTGGATGTCGAGAACATAGAGATGGATGAGGTTCTTGGTGAAGCCTGGTACGAGGTCGAGCAGAATGTTGTGAGATGATGTGGTCGAATGTGTCATCGATGTCATGTTGTTGAGGTTGTTGATGTGGTCATTGCACTGTTCATTAAGGAACCACTCCAGATACACCTTGAGCAGCAGTGAGTCCAGGTCAAAGTCCTGGTGATGGTAGCTGCTGATCGTGCTGTTGAGCACGCCACCGTTGAGGGTGGTGGTCGAGTGAACCAAGATATTGAATGCATCATCGGGCGAGATCTCCTTCTTCTTGACCAACTGCACTGTGATCTGGAGCAGTCCCCATGGGATAGTCTGTCGCAGTATCTTGCCGAGTGCCGTTGGGTTGGAGTTTGGCGCCAGCAATAGCTTGGGGTTCTTTAGACAGAGACTGATAAGAGAGTCTACAGGTATTTGATTGAGTGATGAGATGGATTCATCGATACAGTTGGCCTGGTCCAAGTAGAGCAGTCCCAGGGCAAAGTAGTTCATATTCCTCTGCTCCATATCAAAGTCGCATTGCTCCGATAGATTCTTCAGCAACTCGATTGCCAACTCTTGTGAATATGACGACACTGATGATTCCAAAATGAGGTAGGCCAAGTTGTGAGGGCTCTCTGAATGATAATGTCTAAGTATCTTATTGCTAAGGTCTTCTTTGTCGGCTAAGAACTCAACAGACTGGGGGGAGGGGAGTAAGTGAATGGATTCAATCCATGTGTATAAGTGGCAATGGATGGATGACTTACTGATGGATTAAACAACACTTGCTTCAAGTAGTAGCTAAGTGCCTTGTGTGAACTGGTATTTTGGGACAAGAGATTGAATACCAACTCAATGTCTGTGTCGCTTGTGCTGAACCAGAGGGCAGCTCTCATGTAGTCCTGTTGGCTGTTGAGGAAGTATTGGCCAAGATAGGACGACGACTTTCTAAGCAGCTTCCTAAAGTTCTTGCGCTCAACGTCGTGGTTGACCATCGAAGCCACATCATTCATGTTTGGATTGGATCGGAACTGGTTGGACAGTTTGGCCTGCAGCAAGAAGTGTCCCTCGAGCAGCAGCTGATGATAGACGTCCTCGTCCTTCTCTTTGATCTTGGTGGCATACTCTAGGATCTGGCCATATAGTGACTGGAGGGGAGTGTGGTGCACCACGTACACAGCCCACATGATCTTGTCGAGCTTCACCTCATTCAGCGTCTTCTTGGGCGAGAGTATACGTGAGGGCGACCGCAGCATGCCTCCTGGACCGCTCATCTCGGCCACCTGGTCCTGCGTCATCTTGGAGAGTAGTACAATGTAGTCGCCAATGACTGCCAGCTTGTTTAGACCAAAGAATGTTCGCAGACCAAAGCCGCAGGGCGTGTGGCCGTCGCTTCCGTCGTCGGCACCATCACATGATCGCAGTGACCATGTCTGGAGACCTGCTGTGGTGACCGTGTAGAGGAAGCAGTGGCTGGCCTGGCACATCAGAGTCTCATTCGCGTAGAGGTAGGAGGCAAGCAAGCCGGGCTTGGAGATGTTGTAGAGGAAGCCCTCCTTCTGCGTGGAGAAGACACATCGCATCTTGATGTTCTTTTGATCAGTGGTGGCGTTGCCCGACGCAGATGGCGAGATCCTGTTGTGATCAGAGTCGACGTTGAGGATGCGAGTGTAGTCCGGCAGGAAGAACAGCGAGTGTATCCTGTCCTCCTTTGAGAAGCGTCGGCTGAGCACCAGCGTGGAGGACAGCAGCGAGTAGCCAAAGTCCGAGTTGACGCTGATGCCATGGTCAATGTCTGTGATTGGTCCAACAATCTCGTGTTCATTATCATCGCTCATATTCGTCTGTACTGTCGTCTGTAGCATGCCCAACTGATTCTTTCCAGTCTGATTGCCAGAGGCATCAAAGTTAACCTCAAAGTAATGTTCATCCTCAACAATCTCTGAAGGTCCATTCTGTATGATTGATTGATTGATTGAGTGAGTGATGAAGTGAGTGAGTGATTGGAATAGTTCCAGTGATGGTGCAACTAGTTACGTACATTGACAGCATGCTCATTCGAGTTGATGAGCACTGGTGATGCCAGCGACTCAATGTTGATGGGCTCTTGATAGTGGATGTTGAGCGAGAGGATCTTGACATCGATCTTGGTGGCATAGGCTACGAATCCTTCGTGAATGGACACATGCCTGACGTTCTCTGCATCAATGTCGAGGATGCGCTCAAAGTAGGTGATGAAAAGTCCGCCCGTACTGACGCTGCTCCAGACACTCACCGACTTCTCAGTGGCCACGACCACTCTGCTGGTAACGGGACACACGTTGATGGCAATGGCCGACGACGGCAGGGGTATCTTGAGCACGGTGGGCAGTGTCGACGTGTGGTCCTTGTGCGGACTGTTCTGGCCCGACGAGTGTCCGCCGCTCAGATGCGGCGACGAGGACGTGAGGTGGCTGTGGGCCCCACCGCCCGTCGACATGGGGCTTGATGAGAGTGCGTTGTTGGCATCCTCAAACGATTGGTTCTGTCGCCAATTCTGGTAGAGTCGCACGACGTAGATCTTTGAGGCGTCAGTGTCTCGCTCCAGCGTCAGGATCGAATCGTTGGCAGGCACGTAGTGCAACGACATTATGTGGCTGTTCTGCGTAGTGAACCTGTTCAACACGGTGCTCTCCGTGGCACCGATCGCATAATGTAATATCGTTCCCGACTTTGTACTGACCAAGAAGTCATTGAGTGCTGGCACTACATCCAATGGCTCCATTGCATCATCATTCTCTGATGGTAGCAAGTTCTGGCTATCGAACAAATCAAAAGACAAGAACTTGACCATCCTATATTCCTATATCCTATATCCTATTCTACTTGTTCTATATGTATAATGTATAATGTATGTATACTTGATTGGTTAGTTGTATCTCTTTGTCAATGTCACTCCCTCAACATCACTCACACCTCGAGATACTTGTTGATTTGAATCTTTCTTTGGTCTTTTCTTGAAGATTGTGAGAGGGGGGTGACTTTAACAAAGAACATGTTTGGTCGAACTTCCCTCAACTCAAAGTTATCAAGAATGAGGTGATTCAAGCATTGATTGTCTTATCATCCATTATAACAATAATAATAATATATATAAGATATGTTTCAATATGAACAAGATGATGAATTGGTCCAACTATCAACTATATTGAACAATTTGGATAACAAGAGCTATCTTGAAAGAACACAAATATTGAACTACCTCTTGGCAATCATTCCCAACAACTCAACATCATGGCCACTACAACTGACCAATCATAAAAATGGGTTATTTGAGTAAGTCCATCACTATCCATACTCACTTATATTAATATTAACAATGAATGATTGAATGAATGGAACCAGGTTCATACTCAATTCACTCTCGCTAAATGTCAGGCCACATGATATGTTGTATGGTAGGCTGACAGAGACATTGAAGATCTTAATGGGTGATGATAAGTCGGACACAACGACAAATAGTAATACATTAATAATCAATATGTTATTGGCATTACAAGATAATAACAACAGCATGGACTATCTAAATTGTTTGTTTGAGTTGGTACATCCACTCATAGAACCAACAGAACTCTGTCAATCACAAGTGTTCAACAAACTTAATTCAAGGAACATCAATACTTTAATAACACGACTTGGTACAACATTCAAACAAGTAAGATCAATCTATCAATCAATCAATCATTCACTCATTGACTCAGCTCACTTCCATTCATGATAAAAGTATTACAAGCAGCATGAGACACATATACTGTTGACATTGGAGAAGGAATGGCCACAATCATTGGTTCTGATCGATGGCCTAATCAATTGCCTAATTGTTGACAACAACAACAACAATGATCATGGTGATGATATGACTGGTCCACTGATTGATCGTTTGTTGACAATGGACATCACTCCAAACATGTTTACAACAACAATGATGATGGATAGTCGTGATATCAGTTTGAAGGTCAGTGGATTCATTGGTATGATCAATCTTTTGATGGATCGGACGCACGCCAAAGACATCACGTCCCACCACATCGAAGCCGCCATCAATGGATTGTTGAGAAGAGAGGTGTCAATACCATTGGATACCATCAATAGATTTGTCGGTCAACATTATTCAATGGTCAATACCTACGTCGTAGGCCAAAAACCAAGCATACATTCCAGATTCTCCTACTGCCAATCCGAATTCTTTAAATCATTGACACAAAGACATGGTGACAACAACAGAATAATAGATCCCAGAATGTATTACCGCATTGCACAAGTTTCTCCATCCGCTATGGCCACAGCGATCAGCCTCTGTCCAGACCCATTATCAGCATGGTACGGATATATCAACAATCAGATCACCAAAATAGATAAATGTGTCATTATTGCAGATATAATTAATGGCTGTCAACTACCAGGCCCTATATTCCAGTTGCTCAAGTACCGACATTTTGAAAAGCACATACCTACTTGGAAGCCAATCGATCTTCCACCAAAGAGCGAGATAATTGCCAAACTGGTACCCGACCATCACTTTAAACATCATCATATGCTGTACACTCAGTTCAAGAAGGACTCTGTCGCCACTGCACTCCGAGAGCATCTCTCCCGTGACAAGATATTGACTCCCTCATCATCAGCGTCAACTCAAGTTTTGCTCACAAGTCTTTCACCTTTGTTTCTTGGTCAGATAGTTAAATACCTTGTGCTGGACTCCTTGGTCAAGCGGAAGAATAGGAAGAAGAACTTCCTCTTGAATTTGGCAACAGTGTCCACTCAATTCTTTCGCGCAACCTCATTGATTGTGACCAACTTGACATCCGGACTCCGTATTCACTCAATGATCAATCACATTGGCTCCAAACACTGTCTACTTAGCGCCCCACCATTACACCTCAATCTGGTTGACATTCACAACATACCCAATGAGCATATTCAGCATTGTTTGGATCATTTGGTGTCAATGACTGTCCCCTATTTATTCGAGGGACGCAGAAATATTTTGTTGATGGTTGTCAATGCGCCAAATGTCAGGCACATCAAGTTCAAGCAAGTGGATTACTTCGAAGAAGTTACCAGCTCACACGCACACATGATTGAAGAGACTGATCGGATGGAGAACCTGAGAATTGATCGTTGTTACACATTAATATTTCAGAACTACATAATCAATCATCCCTCTGTCCAATCAATCGAGTTTAGGTCACTTTATATGGAGTGCCCACCAACAGACCTTCTACATCAGCACATTAATTCAAAGTCAATCCATATGAGCTTCAAGGTGAAGCTAGAGGAAGTCACAGAGGATGATGAGTTCGAATACTTCTCCGCTCCAAAAGACCTCAAACACATTAATTCAATCATCCTTCCATACAAATACTTTGATTTGGTGACTGAATCAATGGCGTCCACAGGCAACAATGTACAACATCTAGATCTGAACCTAACATCTGTTAATTATACATATGACTACCAACTCGTACCAGTATCACAACTCCAAAAGTTCTATATCACGTCGGCCCAACACCTGACAAGCCTATCATTGACAATGGAGTATTTCAAAGATGTGTTGGATTATATTCCAGAGTGTCCTGATGAAGCGTCTGCAGTGTTGGAACATACATATCAACTACAAACACTCAATGTGTACATCACCAAGATGGAGTGGATCACTTCCATGGACATCACAGGCACACTTCAAGAGATAATGTCAAAGATACTAGCACATCTATCACAGAGATCAACATTTCCAAAGTTGACCAAAGTGACATTCTACCTCCAACAACCAATGTCTCGTTGGCCCATTATATATTTCCCCTATCGAACATTTGAGCGATGTTGTACAAACTGTCCTCTAACAAGGAGTTATGGCGTAGTACATCATTATACTACTTGAGTATACCAGAAGTTCATTCATTCACTTCATTCAGTGCATAACACGAGGATGGATAGATGGATGGATGAGTGTGTGCGATACGAATCTCGATGAAACAATGAAGGTGGGAGTGAGTGTGTGTTGTTCAAACAAAGCACGCTCATTCAAACAAACAAACACACAAACAACAAACATTAGTTGTTGAGTTGAATGAACATTAATTAAACTACATATATATATATATTTATATACTTTTATAGATATAATCACTTTCACTATATACTACTACAATAACAAATATAAGTGAAGTGGAAGAGGTACAAAAGATAGAAGAGCTAGGTAAACTCCAAGCTCAAACATTGTGATACTACAACATCAACTTCAACAACAATAGTGAAGGAGAGGACAGAGAAAGAGATATAGAGAGAGATACATAGATTGATCAATAGCACATATAGATAAAGAAGAAGAAGATGGGTTGCGGCATGTCTAAAGAGAAGAGAGAGAGGAGAAGAAGGAGCAAAAAGGGAAAGGATAAGAATAATACAGACAATAATAATAATAATAATAATAATAATAATAATGAAGAGGATCAACATCATCATCATCATCAACATCATAATCAAATGGATAATAATGATAGAGGTGTAAAGATGACGAATAGACTATCAGATCATCATAATCAAGGTGTTGGCGTACCTACAATTGATAAGCAACAACATCAACAACAACATATAGTACCTCATGATACACCTGGCAGCGCACCGGGTGGTGTGGCAAACAGCACTACAGCCGCAGCCGGCAGTAGTATACTGCACGTAGCGTCAGGGCCGCTCACACCAGACAAATCGATTCAGGACTCGTCAAGGGTCAACAGCAACGGCGCTCCATTGACCACGAGTCAGCAGCAAGCACTACAGTCACAGCTACAACTATCAAACTCATTCAAACAATCACCACGTAACAGTGCTGTACAGATACCTCAACAACAACAACAGACAACTCTTGTCGCAGATCACGTCAAGAGCACATTAAAGACATCGAACAACTCAAACAACAACAATCAATGTAATACTATAAACACATCAACATCACAACTACAGGTACAACCTCAACAGACAACAACGACGACCACGACAACGCAACAAGTTCAATCTCAACTCAATACAACAGTAAATGCATATGACAACCAGCCTGCGGGCGCACCGGCCAAGTCAGCAGCAGCCGGCGAGCAGCAGAAGCGAGCGACGACCAGCGCACTTAATCCATTCCCAGGCGCCGACTCGATACTGCGCAACGGCATCTGGTACACAGAGTCGGAGCTGGCCGAGGAGAACTTTGTCTGGAATCCCAAGTACTGGACGATCGATCGCATTGGCAAATGGGTAGATGACATTGAATTCTCACAACCAGACAGTGGTGGTAACAGTAGCAACACAAATGTCGCAAGCAACAGCAACAGCATCAGTAACAGTATTAGTAGTAGTACTGGAGGTGGTGGCAGTGGACTTGTGTCAAACAATCAATCAACAACAACTACTACTACAGTGATAGCAGCAACAGCAGCACCATCATCAACAACAACACTTACAACAAGCACACATAGCAACAACAATATAACAAACAATAATTCATCACTATTAGGAAATGTAATACAACATCAACAACAGACGACAAGTTAGCCAACTTGTTGGTTGCAATATGTATAGTATTAGCGCACTAATAAATATCTAAACATAACATATATATATAAATATACATATATTAAACTTAATCAAACAACCAAGATGGTCCATGCAACGATCCATTCATTCATTCAATCAAGTTCTTGACTTTGTCGTCAAAGTGCAAAAACACACAAAGTCGTATCTTCAAACTCAGCTCTCCCTCACACTTCCACTTTATTTCTTTACGTCTTCTCGAGATAATTATAATTTAATAAGAACAAATAAGTAGTATTCCTACATATCATACAGACAGAGAGAGATTGATTGATTGAGTTGAGTGCTAGCAGGTTGGGTCGTTTCAAAAGTAAAAGGAACTACCTCCAACCTCAAAGATAATAAACAGTTGTGGATTTAATTAAGAGCCTCATACGAATGTACTATCCCTTTGGACCGTCCTCAGAGGATGACGACAGTAGCAGCAGTAGCAGCAGCAGCAGTGGCAGCTTTAAAGGCTTGGGAAGAAGGCTCATGTCTGATCAAAGTATGTTCACATCATGTCGGCGCATCGTTTGATGAACTGAACACCACTGACACATAACCATAATCAATGTTTAGACATATCTTCAGCAAACTCTGAACTGTTGAACAAGATATTGTCAAGCGAGAGTCATTCGGATGATATAGATGGAGAGGAGGAGGATGAGCAAGAGCAGGAACAGACAGCAATGGAGTGCGACGCTCAGAAGGGCATGTGTGTAGAGTGTTCCGATCAAGTTGCCACCATACGTTGCGATCAATGTCGTGATGAGCTGTGTCAAGTCTGTGGATATGTATGTTTGTAATGCTATTCAATGTGATGTGATGTGCAACCACTCACTGACCTACTCCTTATACCTTCGTCATAGTCATTGCATCGCAGAGGCAAGCGCAGAGAACATACATATGTCAACATAGTTATAAGTGGAGGACTACATGGTCGCCTAGATTTCGACTCTACATCAATGTTGTTGTCACCAAAGAGTGATATTGATAAGTGTACATATCCAGCGCAATCAATCATTCAATCACTCAATCCTCACTCACTCACTCAATCAATATAGTGTTGAATGGAGTTTCACCTTCAAAGAGTCTACCATTCCGCGACTTGATCAGTAGTATCCTTTCACAGAACAATGCCAACTATAACAAGAACAAGAATAGCAATAACAATAGTAACAACAGCAATAGTCTAGTTAGAAGTAACAAACTACAGAAACAGGAACAGATCGATGAGGATGACGAGGACGATGCAGAGGAGGATGGTATGAAGTATGGTCATCACACTGGCTACAAGCAGTTGGCAAAGAACTGGTTCACAGAGCGTTCCAAGTACATCCCAGTGCGATTGACCTTTAACGAGAGGAGGTATCTGAGATTGCTCGAGTCTGTACTCCACGTGTCAGAGTACACCGACAAAGTGGACATTGAAGGCTTGTCCAGGCCCAAACGTATCGCCACCCAACTCCTCCAGATCTGTTCAATCCTTTGTGGACTATCAATATCAGAGTATGCATTCAATCAGCGTCAATCACTCGCAACAACTGATTCACTAACATATCATACAGGGATAGAGCAGTTGGAAAGGAGTTGTTGGAGAACAAGGACTTTGGACGCGAACAGGAGTTCTTCCAAGACATCTTTGAGATTGGTAGACGACACAAGATCATGAATCCAGAGAAGATGAGATCAGAGTATGGCAAGATGATCCATTTGTTGCAGGACTCGACTAGGGAGGAGATCAAGGAGGCACTGGGACTCAACCTGATCAGACCGCTAAAGACTGTGCACTCCACATTGGCCGAGCACAACTCTCTCAAGTTGCTGGAGGACCCGCTGCTGGCGGACGCCACTCGCGAGATTTTGCCCGAGGGCAAGGAGCGCTACAAGGTCGAGAGCGAGATCAAGCAGAAGGAGCGCGCCATCAAGATGCTGCTAAGCAAGTATTCGCGCGGCAACAAGGATATCCTGGAGCAGTGCATATATTCCATTGGCGACAATCATACATACTTGCGCGAGAACAGAGACTCGGTCAGGAAGATGATCCGACTGCTGAAGAAGTTCTTTGACCCGAACGTCGAGGAGAAGCAGTACTCGCTGCAGATCACGCCGGGCCAGGCGGGCGCGCGTCTCAACCACACACACAAGAAGCAGTTCTACTATGTATACCAGTCGCTGACCCTCTGGAAGAAGATCCTGCACGACATGTTCAAGCTGTGGTACATGTCCGAGAACGATCTGCTCGGCGGCATCCCCTACAAGCTCACGCAGACGGGCCAGGGTCTGAACCGTGTGCAGCCCGCGCCAAGAATCTCCACCGAGATGGGACACATCCTGCACTCGTCGCAGGCCAAGGTTGGCGACGCGTGGGTCGGCTCATCAGTAGTTCACCTGGGCGACAACAATGTACCAAACGCTCTCTCCTTCATCGACAAATACACACAGATCTCGCGAATCCTCAATCCGATCGTCATCACCATCAACTACATCTTCAAGGTCAACAACAAGCGCATCATAGCCTATATCGAAGAGGCCTTTGGTGGTCCAGACAATCTGACAAAGGTAAGTCCTTGTCTTGACACGCGACGTCCCAATGTCCAACCAAACGCTAACACTCCTCCACCTCCTGTAGCTCATCTTGTCAGACTTTTTCAAGCATGCCTTTGATGGCAGTGGTGCAGACAACTTCTTTGATGCAGGCTCGTGTATTGATGGCAGATTGACATCGGCGTGGAACTGGTGTTCAAAGATCCAGGAGAAGCGATTCCATTCAATCTTCCTACTCGCTGGATTCTCTGGCTTTGATGGCAACTTCAATTAATCTGTTTGATACTGACCATGGTTGATTGATTGATTGATTGTCTAATTGATCGATGTAGAGTTCTAGGCTCAATAAACTTTTATGTTTGATTAGAGCAAAGTTATAACTTTGGTAATTCGTTTGGGGAATTCCCTCATTTCATTTTCCATCAAATAGAGATAATAAGAGGTATACTAGTAATAATAATAATAATAATAATGAGAAGTAGTAGGAGATCAAATGAGAATGATCATAATAATAATGATCGAGTCCCAACTGACAAGAAGAAGTTTAAGCCAAGACGTCCGAAAGGCAAGGCCAATCCATTATATTGGCTCACTCAACTAGGTTTACCCAAACCAAACACAACATCAACATCAATAACAACAACAACAACAACATCAACAGGACATCAATCAATCACTTTCGTTGTAGATTCAAAGGTGCAGCCAAAGATGTTGTGTGGCCATACAACACCATTCACTCATGCAAGCCTCATTAAAGATCAAGAGATCAAGAAACCTCCAAAGGTGTTAAGGTCAAGCATTGAAAGTGACCCGAATCTTGTTGATCTAGGCAACAACTCATTCGTTCAATCAGCATTCAAAGCATATAGTCAACACCTACATCTTGTGATTCGACCGGATGATGTGTGGCTGGCACTTCTCACTCAGTTCTCAATTTATGTCAATGCCAACTCTGACCAGTTGAGGTCAAAGGTAGTACCATTCGATGACAAGCGTGAGCTAATAGCTTATATCGAAGGCATATCCACCGAACCAATGGATAGAATGACAGGAAAATTTAGTGATCTTATCGCAGAGAATATCAAGGATCCATCGATAAGAGAATGGGTGTTACCCTCCTTCACAACGACGACCAACAATGATCGTGTTGTTGGTACATTCGCATTAATGTCCACATTGAAGTCATACTTTAATTATACAGTGAGGTCCAGGTGTGGACTGCCCAAAGTGACCATGATGGGCACTGTGGACGACTGGAAACAAGTTCGTCAGCGTGCTGAACGATTGATCGAGTTCGATCTCAAGGACAATTTGATGTCCAAGTGGCTAGATATGTTACTTCCTGTGTTGGACAACTTGGTCATGTCAGCCGAGGGCAAGCCCGACACTGTTTGGTGGAACAGGATTGCCAACAAAGTTGGACGTGGGTCTGGAGTATCCAATCTATCAGGCTGGATCACAACATTCATCCCATTCACAAACAAAGGTGTATGGAATGGTGATCATAAGCATTACCAAAACTTTGGAATCGATTGTCCTAAGGTAGCAACTACATGGCCAGTGATCGACACTGCAAATATACCATGTGGATACCTAACATGTCCACTCACTGTGCAGGATAAACCTGGTAGCATCCCATATGAAACCGATATCTACGCAGGACACATCGTATCAAAGCTGACCAATGATAACAATACAATCATTCCACAATTGGATTGGTGCATATTGTTGAAATAAAGTGATGTAATGTGTTGTGATTGATGGTCATCACTCGGCCATTCAAAAATATTGATCAATCATTCTTCCATTCAATAAATCAATCATACAGATACTAATACATAAAGAATGATCACATTTATTGTGGACTCCACTGTTGATCCCAAGCCATACAAGTCATTATCATCATCAACGTTCAAGTATTCATCACTCATCCCTGATGGTGATGAGCAGTTGGACTTTAATCAAAGATTTCTACGACATTTCAAAGGCATTGATGTTGTTGAGCCAACAGTGATCAAGTCCAGCCTTAGCGTGGACCCAACATCAATCCAAAGAATTGGAAACAACTCATTCATTCGATCAGCTTTGTTGGCATATAGTCAACATCTTCATCTTGTGGTTCGACCCGATGATGTGTGGCTTGCGCTGATCACTCAGTTCTCATTCTACGTCAATGCCAACTCAGAGATGTTGAGATCAATGTTTGTATCATTCGACGACAAGAGCGAACTAATAGTTCGTACATATGGCACACTCTTCACTGCACCCTTTGATGATGTGGCCAATCAGTTCGCTCAACAGATTGCTGGGAATATCAAGGATCCATCGATAAGAGAATGGGTGTTACCAGACTTCACAACGACGACCAACAATGATCGTGTTGTTGGTGCATTCGCATTGATGTCCACATTGAAATCATACTTTGATTACAAAATGAAGACTGAATGTGGACTGCCCAAAGTGACCATGATGGGCACTGTGGACGACTGGAAACAAGTTCGTCAGCGTGCTGAACGATTGATCGAGTTCGATCTCAAGGACAAGTTGATGTCCAAGTGGCTAGATATGCTACTTCCTGTGTTGGACAACTTGGTTATGTCAGCCGAGGGCAAGGCTGACACTGTATGGTGGAACAAAATTGCTTCTCATATTCAAAAGCAATCAGGTCAGAATCTGATATCAGGTTGGATCACATCATTCATCCCATTCACAAACAAGGGTGAATGGATTGGTGACGAAAGGAGTTGGAGAGAAACAGTCTTTGAATTACATGGAAAAGAGAAGAACTCATATACATACAAGAATATATTTCATCCAACACCATGGCCAGTGATGGACATTGGAGATATTGCCAGAGGATATATATCATGTCCACTCAAGGTCATTGATGGTGGCAAGGAGTACCAAACAGACATCTATGCAGGTCACATCATATCTAAATTCACGGATGGCGACACAACAATCACTCCACAACTTGATTGGTGTATCTTATTGAAGTCACAAGAGGACAGTACCAATACTAATTGATACATTAAAGGAGTAGTAGTAGGATGTTTACTAAGTGATGAGTGGACAACTCATTCATTAATGAGCAGAGATAATTTACAGTTGTTTGGATAAGATGATTGACTGGGTTGGATGGGTTAGAGGATGTCTAGACCTCTAAACGAAGCCCCATATCTCCATGTCCAGACACTTGAAGTCCTCCTCCAACGTGGACAATGGGTCATTATTGAAGGTCTCACTCTTTCCAGATGTGCCTTCATCAAAATTGTCGTCAAGCCACAGTCCATACTTGCCATTGTTACTAAGTAGAGTGATGAATATTAGTATGACATGTAGTAAGCGCCGTGAGTCAATGAATGAGTGTACACATACCCAGCACCCATCGATATGAAGTTATTGCTGGTAAGGATGAAACAACGATTCTCTCTGGACCAGTGATAGGGTTGGTAGGCTGGCTTTAGCTTGAAGAGGAAACACTCGCCGCTGCCATAAAAGGTGTTGGACCTCCTGATCGATTCGGAGAGGAATCCACCGAATATGTTGTGGTTAAAGTCTCGCATGAAGATGATACAGGCACCTTGTGACTCAGTCTTGTTGAAGAATGTGTTCATCGAGATTCCATCGCGGCCCGTCTGATATAGAAGCACCCAGTCACGAAGCTGGAGCTGGCGAGGCAGGTCCGAGATGATATGAAGTGTGTCCTCTGGATCGATGTAGGCTGAATTTCCAAACAACGTGGGTACGAAAGGGCCGACATCATCGTCGTCCTCTTCGTCCTCCTCCTCGCTCTCATCATCGCCCTTGTTCCATCTGAACAACATCTTGGCAAAGGTCGATGGACTGCCTGACTTGAGTGGGGAGAGTGGAAGTATGTTGTCCAGGATCATTGTTCCCGTGTTTCCTGTTGGTGAAACCTCTACATTGTTCTTTGCCTCGCCCATCCATTGATTGATCTGCTGGCATATATTGACCGCGCTATATACATTGAGTGAATGAGGGAGTTAGTTTGGAATGGTCCCAACATGGTGGTAAGTATGTGGCAACAACTTACACTTCATCCTCGCATTCAAAGTGTATCTTCTTCTCGATTGTGGGCGTGACCATTAGTGTGACGTGTACAAGGGACTTGCTGACGACGTGTGATATGGTTGAAGGATCGTCTCGGCTGAACTCACTGTTGCTCGTGCTGTCTCGACTGCCCTCGCGATCACTAATGACATGGTCTTCAATCTGAAATTGTAGTTCACCCTCGTCCTCACTCAGTGACGTGCTGCTGCTCAGTGGATGAGCGGCAGACGCCGACAATGGCGCTGTCTTGGTCTCCAATGTACATGACACAACCTGGTCCATCGTGTAGTTGAGTTGGAACCTGATGCTGCCCTCCTGAATCACATGCTTGTCGTCGGGGTTGCCC
This sequence comes from Acytostelium subglobosum LB1, assembly GCF_000787575.1. Classification (NCBI taxonomy): domain Eukaryota; phylum Evosea; class Eumycetozoa; order Acytosteliales; family Acytosteliaceae; genus Acytostelium; species Acytostelium subglobosum. The sequence goes on along the minus strand of NW_012236521.1, from coordinate 457,028 downwards.
TGGAAGATGATCCAATGTGGCAACAGTGTCAGCGTGCCCTTGACCTTCCTAGATTGGAATATACAATGTATCTCTCTCTTGAATACTGCCTCTTGCTTCTGTTGTGGTGTGAAGGATGTTGTGTGAGCGAACGAACGAGCGAGTGACTACCTGAGCTGCTGCTCTGACATACCTTGTTCTTCTTTATGTTACGGATGGTGTTGATCTTGGACGCGGTGGTGTCGGGAAGCAACTGTTGGTGATCGAGCAAGAGGCTGGTCTTTGTGAGCAAGGGATGTTCTGATTCGAATGATTCGCGAGCTGACGTGCTCTGTTTGATGCCTCCACGGGGCGAGGCTGGAGTCAAAGGCGCCAACAGATCTGATGAGAATGATAGACTGTCCTTTGGTGAGGTAGTCTTGTTGCTGTTGCTGTCAGGTCGATAGTAATGGTTCAATGGCTGGCCGAGGATCTCGATCAAGATAGACTCCCACAGCTCCATGTCAATCTCTGTCTTGTCGATAATGAATATCTTCTCCTCAACCTCACCGGCGCCTGCGCCACCATCCTCCAGCTCCTCCTCATCCTCCTCTTCCTCATCCTTTGTGTCTGTCGTTGCCGAGGTTACTGTGTCGTACTCGGTCTGTGTGGCAGTCGAGTCGTCGTCGTCATCTTCGTCGTCCTCCTCTTCCTCTGACAACTTGACCCATATCTTAAAGATACAATGATCATCACTGCTTATACTATCGTTCATCTCTGCCAAGTCTGTAGACACCTCGTCAAACTTCCAGAACAGCACATCAGTCAACGCGACCTCAATGCGATTGAATGAGTAGTTTGATGATCGTGCAGCGAATGCCAGGTGTTTGGCATTGATCTGGATACTTCCATGAAGTTGCATTTGCTAAAGTTGAGGCAGGGGTCAAAGGTCAGGATGGGATCATTCCAGGGTCGATCACACGATCAAACATACCATAGTGTCATAGTCTAGATAGTAGATGGCATTCTTGAATGAGAGTATACAGTCGGGTAGGAGTTGGGTATCTGCTGAGGGCGCGTGAGCAGAGTATTCGTGATGGTGCCTGTAGTCCTCCTCGTGCCTGGTGGTGAGGTACTTGTTGCCTCGCTCTCGGAGCGATGGGAGGAATAGTTTATGTGATGAGATCTGTTCCATTGTGGCGGTGGCACTGTCGCCCCCTGCCAAAGCCACCAGCGAATCATGTGATTGTTTGAACATGTCAAACATCTGTTTGATCTGCTCTCTTTGTCTGGCACATTCGATGTTGTAGTTGTGGGCGTTGTTGTTGTTGTCTGATTGAGCTGTCGAGATTGAGACGACAGGTGGCTGATGGGCCAGGTGTAGATCATGGAATGAGTTGGAATGCTCAAGCTCGCCAGGCGTGCCGATGCCGCCAACGATGACCTTGCTGTTGGGGGTGGTGGCGACGGCATTGTTTGAGTCGGCCAATGATATCAATGATCCGACCGATGTGGACAATGTGGTGCTGGTGCTGCTCGTGCTGCTGGCCAGACTGATATGTGACAACGAGTCCTTGAGGAGAGAGTATGAGATGGGTCTGATAATTGTGTTGGTGTTAAAGTTGAGACAGGTGACGATGACCTGGCCGGGAATGAGGTAGCGTGTCGATGCTAGTCTGTTGACAATGACCAAGTCCTCTTCGGACATATTGAATTTCTTTGCGATCGATAGCAGTGAGTCAGAGTTCTGTACAGACACCATCTTGAATTGAGGTACAGTCGTTCCCTTCTTATGATGATGATGGTGATGGTGATGATGATGCTTCTTCAATGAGTTGCTGGTCGTGGGTGAGGTCACAGATGATGAGCTAGACTTCTGTTTGTTTGATGTAGGTGTCGATCGATTGTTTGTACTTGATGTCTGTTTCTTATTCTTCTGTTGTTGCTGCTGCTGTTGCTGTTGTTGTTGAGTCGATGGTGATGTTGACAACTGATCATCAACAGCAGCATTGTTATTATTATTCCATCTTAGCTGTTTATTGTATAAGTGTGATTAGTCAATCATTCATTCAATCAATCAATCAATCAACATCCTCATGATTGTTACCTTTTGGAATAGCTTCATTATGAGTTATTTATGTCCAATCTAACTGTAGTCGTTACTATCGATGTTGTGAAAGGGTCTTTGATCATTCGTATTTAAATTAGTAATGTTATATTATTAGTATTATTATTACACTACAACAACTCTATCTATAATCTATATCTATCTATCTATCTCTATGTATTAATTAATCAACATGTGCTTTGCTGGTGCTGTCGGCGACATCATCATAATTATGAAAGAGTAATGGCAGTGTGGCATGAATCCGGGGTTTGATTGCTGATGGATGAATGAATGAATGTCCGAGAAGGTCGCGGGAAGGGTTGCAAGAGACCAGGTCTGAAACCCCAACCAAACATGGATATTTTCAAAATCGAACTTTCAAGTGCTTCAAGTCCTAAGAACAACTTCATCAGAATCATTCCTTCTTTATTCACACCACTCATTGGTCCATTCAAAGTTATAATACTTACTCTATTCTAGACCAATAGTCATGGCACGCCATCGCTCTATTCAATAGCACGCGCTGTGATAAATGTTCTTGTTCAATCTTGTAAACAATATTGATAAGATAATAGATAAATAATGAATAATATTAATAGTAATAATACATTAACATTGTTATTTAGACAAGTGATATTCAATGATAGATGGTTGAAAATCATGTTGTTCAAGTGTATAAAGTTGATACATAAGAGGATGGAATGTAGAACTTATACATGGAGAGAGGTACTTGGTAGATGGATCATCCACATTCAATCATTGTTTCAAGACAAGGATACAATAGGTCAGAGAATCAATAGAGAGTTGATGTTTAATAACAACGATAACAACTATAACAATCATTCACAATCACGTGCATTCATACATTGTCCACTTCAATCATATAATGGTCATAGTTATATGATCAAACATCTTTATAACAATGATACTAAACTATTCCCTCTGTTGGCACAACGTGCCATGGATGCATTGGCTACAGTAGGTAGATTGGATATGGTATACTTGTTGCATAGTCTTGGCGCCAAGCCAACGACAATGGCCTTGGATCATGCTGCCGCACTACCAATCCTTCAATTCTTGTTCGACAAGTATGACTTGAGATGCACCGCACAGGCCATCGACTGGGCCGCAGAGAATGGTCGACTTGACATTGTCAAGTATCTTCACAACACTCGCACAGAGGGATGCTCGACCAAGGCAATGGACATGGCTGCAGCCAACGGCTACCTTGAGGTCGTTGAGTACCTTCACAACACCAGAACAGAAGGATGCACCAAGTTCGCCATTGACGTGGCCGCGCGAAACGGACACTTGGACATCGTACGCTACTTGATGGACTACAGGACAGAAGGTTGTACAACCGACGCAATGGACTTGGCTGCACACAATGGACACATGTCAATCGTTGAGTTGTTGCATCGATCGGGCAAGGCAGGCTGCACGACCGATGCGATTGATCGCGCCTCATTGGTTGGACACACGTCTATCGTGGAGTTTCTGCATTACAACAGGACGGAGGGATGTACTGGCATCGCAATGAACAAGGCCGCGTCTCAAGGCCACCTCTCAGTCGTCCAGTTCCTCAATGACAATCGCTCAGAGGGATGCTCGACCCAGGCAATGGACTGGGCTGCAGCGAATGGTGACCTGGAAATGGTGGAGTACTTGCATCACAATCGAACAGAGGGCTGCACGACCGATGCTATGGACTCTGCCGCGTCGTTGGGACATCTGCATATTGTGCAGTTCCTCGATCAGCATCGCACGGAAGGCTGCACGACCGATGCGATGATCCGGGCAGCTCAATACAACCATCTATCAATCCTGCGCTACTTACACGAGCACCGCACTGAAGGCTGCATGACCATGGCGATGGATATCGCGGCGGAGCAAGGACATCTGCCCATTGTCCAATTCCTGCACATCAATCGCACAGAGGGATGCACTCTGGCAGCGATGGACAAGGCGGCGGCCATGGGACATCTTGACGTCGTGAAGTTCCTCCACATCAATCGCACGGAAGGATGCTCAACCCGAGCTGTGGACAGGGCTGCTAGTAATGGTCACCTTCCCGTCGTTCAATTCCTCCTCCAGAATCGCACTGAGGGTGGCACACGCTATGCTCTAATGAACGCGGATAGGAATCAGCATGGCGAAGTAGTGCAGTACTTGCATCAAAATGGAGATGGTGTCAAGTAGTCACGTTCCTCAGTACATCCATTTTGAGTGGAAGTATTGGTCATGGCGACTATTGATTGATTGATTGACACTTGGCACGTTGTAATTTGAATTGTAAGTTGTTGGACATGTGTTCAATCACGTGATTGACACTCATTCAATCATTCAATCACACTCACACACTCACACTCGCCATTATGATCAGATACAACAACCCTTACTCCCTCTCCACTCACATTCATACACATACTTAGACATATTGGAATGAACATATATATAACTTATAAGAAGACAACTACCATTTTTGTCTTTAAAGTGACACTTTGAGATTGATGGCAACGATTACGTTGACATCTGTACCAACTGACAGGATCATACTCGCGCTCTCCACACTTCGAATCACGTGATCAACTTAAGAGGTTGAAGTTGAAAGTGATGCTGTGAGGGAGTGAGCGAGTGAAACTGGACTGAACTGGATTGGACTGGACTGGACTTGACTGGACCGGACATGATCAAGACTGGAACATTCATTATAAATAGCCTAGTTCCAAGGTAGGTATCAATATCAACAAACAATCAATCAAATATCAAAGTATTTAAATAACTTAATATCTTAATATCTTATCCAATTATAAAATGAAGTCCATTATCCTGTTGCTCCTTCTCTCTCTACTCTCCTTGACATCAGCTTACTACAACTGTGGTACCAACGCATGTGACCGTTATTGGACCTGTCTGAAGGGTATCCCACCCTACCCATCATGTTCCAGTATGTACATTATAATATCCCAACCCCAATCCAATCTAATCAAAACTAACTAACTCAATCAATCAATCATTAGATGGATGTGGAGAGCGTGTATCCTTAACCCAAGATGTTGCCAACCGCTGGAAGCAGGATGGTATTGACTTTGTCCAGGTCACTGTTGTAGTTACCAACATTGGACCAGTTGCCATCAAGGATGTTCTGATCGATGGTGCTGAGCTACCATTCATTGGCACTGATCTCTGGAATGTCAACCGTCTGCCAAATGGTGATATTATGTTCCCATCATACCAAGTCAGTTTGGCTGCAGGCTACTCCTTCACCTTTGGTTACATTGCTCGCTCAGACTCACCTGCACACCTCTGGATCAAGAACATCTACGTCTTGTAAACTCTCCCCATCATCAACTCGCCTCACTAATTTAATTAAAAGTGATCTATCTACACATTAAAGAATTATAATATTCCCATCAAAATTGATTGATTGATTGAGTGATTAATGGGATAGTTCCAGCTCTTGAATGATTGATTTGAATGGTAGTTTTATTGGACCTTTGATGTCTTGTGGACAGACGACTGACGGAGAATCCAGTTCCGCCATGTGAGTGTGATGATGAGTGAGTGATGGAGTTCGATATATGTTGTTGATGCGCAAGACTGTGAGTGATTGATCGATCAATGTATCTCAAGAGTTTAGAGTGGCACGTATCCACTGGGCTTCTTGAAGTACTTGATGTAGACTACAACTCCAGCACCAAGCACGACAAAGATGGCCAGGATGATGAGGAAGATACCCCAACCTGGTACACCATGGTGTTCCTTTTCACCAATGAACGTGAGGATGACATCACGCTGCTTGTACATGTTGATCTTGAATGTGTCAACTTCCTCATCAGTGGCCCAATGGACCTCGGGCGACTCGAACTCGCCAACAATGTTGGTAGCAGACGACAAGATGTTGTAATCGGCACCAGCGATGGCAATGTCATCTATGAACTGGATCATTAGGGTGGCCTCAAGATCTGTTGTGCCTGCCACGTAGATAGTGGCAAAACCGGCCATCTCGAGAGAGTCGGAGAAGCCCAGGATGGCGCCCTCCTCCGATGTGTAGTTGCCCAGAATCATCAGGTTTCTGCCGTACGTGTTGACAAAGTGGATGGTGCCACCGTTGTGGTAGAGGTTGCCATAGATTGTGGTGTCGAGTGGCCAGAGCACTCCGTTTGAGATGGTCACGTCACCAGTGATTGTCGAGGAGTTGGTGACCATGGATGCCACGCCTCCGACGATGTTGAGCGCGGGGTACTCGTCCAAGAATAGGTCCTGGTCGAGAGTGATCTCACCGTACAGGTAGATGCCAGACACTCCAACAAAGGAGGCGTCGTCGAAGAATTCTAGCGTGGAACGCTCGAGCACCCAGAATATCGTGTTGTTGAGTGAGGACTCGAACTCGTAGATGCTGTTCCAAGAGGTCAGGTTGAAGAAGATTCCCGGCTGGCTGTTGACCAGCTTGGACTCAATGACGGCCAAGCGGAAGATGTTTGAGTTGTCCACATTGAGGTACGAGTGGCCAGCTATCATCAGACGCGAGAAGTTGGACACGAGGCCAGCGTCCTCGCTTCCAATGTTGAATATGGTGACGGTGTCGATCGTGAAGTTGCCCTCGGCGGTGATCTGCATCACGTCGACTCTCTCGACGTTCATGAAGGTGATTAGACCCATTGGGTCCGACGAGATGCTGTAGATCTTGACCTTGGAGCCCTCGGCGCCTGCGTTGTTGTTGTTCACATACAACGTGCCCGAGTTGACATTGATGCGTGAGTACTCGATGCCAGACAAGAAATCTTTCACCATGAGTGTGGCACCATTGCGCAGGTCCAGGTCGTTGAGAACGCGCAGCTGCTGCATGCCTGAGATGCCGTAGAGATCTGTGTTGTTGAGGAACACCATGCCGGTGCTTTCAATTGCGCGGATGCCCACGAGGAATGTCGAGGCGGGGCCGCTTACGGTGAATGGCGAGTTGCCGACCAACACTGGGGTCGAGTTGAACTGGAGGTACTGAGTGTTGGAGGCGTCGGCGACGGCGCAGTCAAAGGTGATGGGCGAGTCGTGCGCGGTCAGGATGACGCCATCGCTGACGATTACAGTGCTGTTGGTCAGCAGCGATCCGTTGTACACGGTGAACAGGGTGCCCTTGAGCAGCAGGAACGTGTCCCACACGGTCATGCTGGACATCTGGACGTTGGCGCTCACGTTGCTGAACATCGCCAGGTTGAGCACGGTGAGGTCGGCATTGACGGTGAACTCCACGTTGCCGATGCCGCCAACATTGAGTGCGCCAACCGTTGCTGAGACACCGGTCTTGAGTGTGATGTACTGTGTGAGGCCAGCCGACTTGTAGTTGATAATCACGTTTGTTGTCGCGCTGGGCGCAATGCCCTCCAAGTAATTGGTCTTGTTCATAAAGTCACAGGGGTTCTCCAAGTCGCTACAGTCGATCATTGTGTTGAAAGTGATGGTGGTTAACTGCTGGGCTGAGACACCAGTCGAGGTGGTGGTACCCAATACTGCCGCCATCAATATGATGCTCATCACGAGCAACATTATGTTGTTGTTGTTGTAGTTATACATTATTATTATGATTATTATTATTATGTACAAGAGAGATAGAGTGATTGTTAAATGTTTGGCCTATGGATGGATGGATGGAGAAGGCTTGGGAGAGAGGCAGGAGGGACGAAGTAGGTAGGTACCTTTATTTATCAAACTTGCCTCTGGAGGTAGACTCACATGGTAGTGTATAATGGGATGGTGTCAACAACTCATTGATTCAATCACACGCACCAAATCAAACAACAACAAGACAAGGCCCTTTTCAGCCACAAGGGCCACCACGAGCACACTCGTTTTGATCAGATTTTTCCAATGAGTAGGTCTTTCGGTGCATGGTACTGAAAACAGATATTTTATTTCTCAAAGTAATATCTCTCTGTAAGTACGAACCAGGCCCAACACTCTTTGGCATAAAGGATGGGCGAACAATCCATCTTGAAGTTGAAGGTGAAGATGAAGGTGAAATTGGACCCGACCTCTAATGGCGGGACTCCCTGGGCCAACACCAAAGTTGCCTACCCTTGGTGCATTTGGATAAGTGAATGTACATCGCACCCCAAGAGATCTTGTTGCAACTTGGCGTATGACGGTTCCTGTCCTTGGGTACCTTGATGGACACCCAAGGAATGGGATTATTCCACTATCCTTGATTGATTGATCTGTTGATCTTGGCCTAGACCTAGATCAGGGACCCGATGCCCCTCAGAACTAATCATTAAACAGCAATCTCGGTAGTGGTTGTCGTTGTGGTAGTGGTGGTTGTGGCTGAGCCTGTGGAGTGATTGAGTGATGTTGGCTCCTGAAGACCATGCTCATCATCAGAGGTGTTGCCCAACAGGAGTTTGTCAAGAACCTCGGTTACAGACTCCAAGTGCTCGATCAACATTAAACAATCCTTCTCATCAATCTTCTTTGACTTCATGGCCTTCTTGATCTGTGTCTCTTTGGCTTGAAGGATCTCCTTGAATGCTTGGAACGCCTGTGGATGGATGGTGCCGCCAAAGTCCACAGACTGGCGCTGAGCCTCGAGCTGAACACTGGATATCTCCATTATCTTGTTGGAGCAATAGTTAAAGTCCTTGGCCAGGTTCTTCTTGTGGCGCAGGAATGACGTGAGATCCACGCCCTGGTCCCAATCGTCATCATTCTCCTTGTAGTTGTCCATGCACAATTGTTTACGTATGTTGGTGGCTGGGCTCAATGGTAGCATGCGGCGACTGGCTGGCGACGTGCCTCTGGGTGAGTGGCACATGATGGTCGTTGTGGATGATGTCGATGTCTCGGTCTTGCCCTCGGCTTCCTTGGTCGTTGAGATGGTTGTGGTTGTGATGGTCTTGGGGCCGTCGATCAGGTCATCAAAGTCCTTGAATGGGTCGTCTTCGTCATCAATGATCTCGGTTGTAGTGTTGTTGCTGAGGGTCAGGTTGAGGATTGCTGGGGAGTTGTCAAAGTTGGCTGGGATATTGAGTTGAGTGGTGGTTGTTGTTGTCTTGGTGATCACTGGTTGATCCCGCTGCCGCGCCATCCATTGGTGTGCTGGTTGTCGTCATCATTGTGGTCGCCAACAATGAATCTGTGGAAGTCTCCTTTGAGAGAATGGAAGTTGAGGTTGAAGTAATGTTGTCAGAGTCCTGGACCAGAGCAGATGATGATCGAGAAGTTGATATTGTGATGGACATGGATGATCGCTTGCTCTTTGTTCCACTACTATTACTACAACTGCTGTTGCTTGTGTAGGTGGTACTACCCGCTGAGCCTGTGGAGGAGGAAGAAGTTCCAGCGCTACTACCACAACTGCCGCCAATGTTTCCTGCTATAGCCGCACAAGGTGCTGTCAAAGATTGAGCCACTGAGGGGGACATCTGGCTCAAGTCAAGTTTGGTTGAGGTCATCTTTGTCTGTTTCTCTGGTGTTTGTGTTGGAGTTGCTGGAGTCGAGACAGTATGATGTTTGAGAGGGGATGGTTCCAACAACATTTTGATTGGCGACTGTACCTTTGGTGTCAAAGGTCTGGATAGCAACTGGTAGTGAGTTGGTGAGATTGGCACTGTTGGCTTGGGAATTACTTTGACATATTTAGTTGGAGTCAGGCCCAGTGAGGCCGGGGAATTGGTCTCAATCGATGCCGAAACCGGCTCCAAAGATGACAATGATTTGTTTGGCGACGGGGACATCAATGGAAGATGGTCATCGCCTGGACCATGAGCGTCTCTAGGTTTACAACAATGTTTACAAAGGCTTGGCTTCCAAATATTTTGTTCAAACTCTATGCAGAGTTTGCTTGGGGAGGCCATGGCGTGCGCGTCTGTTTGTGGCGAGAAAGAGTGTTAGAACGGTCTTTCGTTCATTCGTTCCACTGGTGGATCGTATCTGTATGAATATATAATTATAAATACTCTTTCTTAGTTATAACTAGCAATAGTGAGTTACAGTGAACTAATTAATGGGGATTGATTGAAGATGAGTGGAGTGCACTGATTGGGTCTGGTTCTTCTCAATGTTGTGGAATGTGTATGAAAGGATGTTGATGGTGGAGTGTGTGAATGAATGATTGATTGTCAGTGACAACGATGTGGATGTTGATGAAGATGTGGAGGTGTGTTGATTGGGTGATTGTTCATTGCGATTACAACACTGAGACCACACGCATGGTGCTTGATTGTCAATTCTTATCTGTGTGAGTTAGTGTGTGTGAAGTGATGATTGATTGATGTCAACACTATCAATGCGATCTTAATCTTCTTCCTCTTCTTTTCAAACACTGTTGTAATAATAATAATAAGTATTAAAAATATTATATATCTGTATGAGTTTCGTTTGTTGGGATTGGAATTGGAAGAGTGATGGGTTGTTGGGGTACCCAACAACAGGAAGGTCTAATCAAAACAGGAGAGTCACAAGCGCACACTGTTCTCCCCCACCTCTTACACTTTAGTGTGTTTCCACGCTCACCAACCACACGATCAATCAATGATCTCGATTTAGAACTATTATAATATGTGGGGTGATCAATTTCAAAAGAACTAGCCCATTATAATAACGGATAATTAACAAATCACCAACCTGTCTGTCTCTAGTCAAAGGCACTTGTGTGTATTGTGACAGACAAGGAGTCACCGGCAACTTGTCACATCCCCTTGTCTTTCCCTGTTGCCGGTTTCAAACAACACTTGTAAGGGCACTTTGCCAAGAGGCAACATCAACCCATCCCATCCAATCCAAAGATGAACCAAGTCCTATCTGATTGAGTTGGTTAATTGTCTTCATTCATGTAGAGGATAATACATGTCAATCAATCATTCATCCATTCATTCACTCACTCAATCACTCAAAGATTGAAATTTATAAACAAGCAAACTACAAGGTGGAGTTTATTATTTAGATGAACTGAGATGACAACAATAAGGTTATGAAAGTTAGAAGGAATGATGATGACAGGTGGCTTCCAGAGCTTGGTCCATCTGGAGTGCCGGTAATCGAACTGGCACCAGTTCCTGTGGTGGCACCAGTGATCGATGCAGTGGTGCTTGGTGCTGGAGTGCCCGACGAGCTCTGTGAAGGGTTGGGAGGCTGGACATAGGGCGAGGACATGACCACATTGTCTTGGCTCTGCTTTGGCGTTGGATCCAAAAACCAAAGATGTGGCATATGGTCCTGATTCGAGGTGGAAGCAATCGAGTAGGTCTGGTTGACATCGTTGGTACGGAAACAAAAGTATATGGACACTGAGCCTTTGGGATTGTCGACAAACAACTGTCGAATCTGCTTTGCAATGTCGATGGCATGGTTGGCAGGGTTGGAGTCAAGGGTCACTGTACCAATCCTCTGCTTGGAGTC